>NW_028281981.1:27500-47500 GCF_059751285.1 Brachycentrus maculatus
TCTCTTCAAAGTTCTTTTCAACTTTCCCTCACGGTACTTGTTCGCTATCGGTCTCGTGGTAGTATTTAGCCTTAGATGGAGTTTACCACCCACTTAGGGCTGCACTCTCAAGCAACCCGACTCTGGGGAGAGAGACCGTCGCGGCCGGCTACCGTCGCTACGGGCCTGGCACCCTCTGCGGGTAAGCGGGCCCCGTTCAAGATGAACTTGGACAGGCAGCCGTGACTAATGACCGCGCGTGTATATATTACTCTCCTCCCTAACGCTACATTTCCCGGCGGCCCGCCTGGGCCGCAGGATTCAGCGCTGGGCTCTTCCCGTTTCGCTCGCCGCTACTCGGGGAATCCTCGTTAGTTTCTTTTCCTCCGCTTACTGATATGCTTAAGTTCGGCGGGTGATCTCTCCTGATTTGAGGTCGACGACAGAAAGATAATTTTTATATTATATATAAATAATACAGACAGACAGAGGCGCGCGGCGGCGGGACCGCGTCGAGGGCGCGAGGATCGCCCCGCGAAGATCGCAAAAGGATCGATCGCGGTTTCACAGCGTCGTCGCTAGCCCCCGGACACGCGTTAGCGTCCCGGCCGCGCGCTCGAAATTCGTCACACATTTGACCGGACGCCCGCGCGCGCGCCGACCGCCGGAGCGGGTCGGGCGGCGCGGGCGACGCCGGCAGCGCGCTCGCCGGGGCCCCCCCCCCTCGCGGACGAGGGTGAGAGACTCCGCGGCGAAGTCTGGTCGCATTGCGTGCGCGACCCTCAAACAGGAGTGGTCCGTGGACAAACTACGTCTTGCTCGGACCGCAATGTGCGTTCGAAATGTCGATGCTCATGTGTCCTGCAGTTCACACTCTGACGCGCATTTAGCTGCGTTCTTCATCGACCCACGAGCCGAGTGATCCGCCGTTCAGGGTAATAATTGTACAATTTTAAAATTGTCATTCGTTCACTTGTTTATCCGTCGCGTTTTGGGTGTTCGCGCGAGCGCAAACTGACCTTAGAAGATCAAAACAACAAAAAATAGCAACCTTAATGGTGATGCGCGCGCGCACACGCACACGCGCATCACTAAATCGCGACCGGACGCGGGCGCGGTCCCCCGACCCGTCAGGATCGAGAGAGCCGTCCCGCGACGCCGGCGGGTCCGCGGTTCGCGGCGGCGCCCTAGGGCGATCTCCGCCGCAGCGATGTCGGGCTCTCGGCCGCGCATCGTGATTCGTGTATTTTACATACAAGTATGTATATATATTACAAAATATATTATTACACAGGAAATGATCCTTCCGCAGGTTCACCTACGGAAACCTTGTTACGACTTTTACTTCCTCTAAATGATCAAATTCGGTCAAACTTTCCGACGCGTCGGACGCCCGAGACGAGCTTCCGCGCACCAGTCCGAAGACCTCACCAAATCATCCATCGGTAGTAGCGACGGGCGGTGTGTACAAAGGGCAGGGACGCAATCAACGCGAGCTGGTGACTCGCTTTTACTAGGAATTCCTCGTTCATGGGGGAGAATTGCAAACCCCAATCCCTATCACGAAGGGGTTTCATCGGGTTACCCGGGCCGTTAGGCCAAGGAGGACACGCTGATCCCTTCAGTGTAGCGCGCGTGCGGCCCAGGACATCTAAGGGCATCACAGACCTGCTATTGCTCAATCTCGTGCGGCTATATATACCGCCGGTCCCTCTAAGAAGATTTTCATTGTACGCCGGTAGTGAAGACCGCGAGACGCACGCACGCGACGCGAGCGCCGCGGAACGCGCGCACGCGGACCCTCGTGATACCGGTTGCACGTCTATTTAATAGGCTAGAGTTACGTTCGTTACCGGAATTAACCTGACAAATCGCTCCACCAACTAAGAGCGGCCATGCACCACCACCCACCGAATCGAGAAAGAGCTGTTAATCCGTCAATCCTTCCAGTGTCCGGGCCTGGTGAGTTTTCCCGTGTTGAGTCGAATTAAGCCGCAGGCTCCACTCCTGGTGGTGCCCTTCCGTCAATTCCTTTAAGTTTCAGCTTTGCAACCATACTCCCCCCGGAGCCCGAAAGCTTTGGTTTCCCGGGAGCTGCCCACCGGGTTAAAATTATGAAACTTCGGCGGATCGCTGGCTGGCATCATTTATGGTTAGAACTACAGCGGTATCTAATCGCCTTCGAACCTCTAACTTTCGTTCTTGATTAATGAAAACACCTTTGGCAAATGCTTTCGCTTTAGTCCGTCTTGCGACGATCCAAGAATTTCACCTCTAACGTCGCAATACGAATGCCCCCAGTTGTCCCTATTAATCATTACCTCTGGTATCAGAAAGCCAACAAAACAGAACCGAGGTCCTATTCTATTATTCCATGCGTACAATATTCAGGCAAGTGTTAGCCCGCTTTGAGCACTCTAATTTGTTCAAAGTAAACAGCCGCGACGGCCCGCCTCGGCGCGCGGCCGACCGTGAGGACGACCGCGACACACCGGCGGTGGACGCACCGGCGAGAAGCCCCGCAGACGTGCCTGTCGTACCGCATTCGGTAGACCGACACCGCAGGACACAATTTCAACTACGAGCTTTTTAACCGCAACAACTTTAGTATATGCTATTGGAGCTGGAATTACCGCGGCTGCTGGCACCAGACTTGCCCTCCAATGGATCCTCGTTAAAGGATTTAAAGTGTAATCATTCCGATCACGAGGCCTCGGACGAGTCCCGTATCGTTATTTTTCGTCACTACCTCCCCGTGCCGGGAGTGGGTAATTTGCGCGCCTGCTGCCTTCCGTGGATGTGGTAGCCGTTTCTCAGGCTCCCTCTCCGGAATCGAACCCTGATTCCCCGTTACCCGTGACAACCATGGTAGTCGCATAAACTACCATCGACAGTTGATAAGGCAGACATTTGAAAGATGCGTCGCCGGTGCTAGACCGTGCGATCAGCTCAAAGTTATCTAGAGTCATCTCGAATGGCGACGGACGGGGCGCGAACCCCGCCGCCGATTGGTTTTTGATCTAATAAAAGCATCCCTCCCGTTGCCGGTCAGGACCTCGTTTGCATGTATTAGCTCTAGAATTGCCACAGTTATCCAAGTAACCGTGTACGATCTAAGGAACCAAAACTGATATATTGAGCCATTCGCGGTTTCACCTTAATTCGGCTTTTACTGAGACTTGCATGGCTTAGTCTTTGAGACAAGCATATGATTACTGGCAGGATCAACCAGGGAGCTGTTCTTCGGGTTAGCTGCGTAACCGAGAGACACTGCTCGGACACGGCGTGTTCGCGCGCGGCGGAGTCACCCGCCGCGCCACGCTCTGTGACACTCACACTCCGTCGATAAAAGAACAATTTGCTCATTATCGGGCATGTGTATTGTTGTTACTCTGCCTTGCCGCTGCGGTGGTTCTCTTGCTCGAAGAGCCGAGCGGGGAGAGCAGGCGGGGATCGATCACACGGAGTGCGTCGTCGTCGCCTAAATTATGAATTCCCATTCGTAAAACGCGTACGCCGTGAGCCGTGAGGCAACGGTGTGGCCGGGGAGTTACCTCCTCCGACCGTACTCTTTTTCATTTCTTGGTCAAGTTCTACTCGCGCGGAACTCCAGAGATGAGACACGGGCGCCGGCGAAGCCAGAAGGCGAACGCCGCGTCGAGTTTCGCAAATGTACCGCCGACGCGACCGACAGATGGGCCGCCGCGGTTTGCGAACGCTGTGCAAATCAGCGCGCCACTACGGACGCGCATACAGTACCGCGGCGGCCCGGTCTCGCCGGCCCCGGCCCCGAGAGCGACTAGACCGAGGCGGGTGCGCGGATTCGGGCTTAGCGTAACTCCCGCGCGGGGTACGGCGAGTGATCGAGTCCAGATGGTCGGCGCGCATAATTTTTTTCACTTCTCTCTACACGATTTTCGTTTCGATAGCGGATACACGTTACGAATATATATACATATTTTTTACACGTCGATGCGTGTACACGCAGATATATATATTTTTTTAAAAAGTATTCATCCTCTTCTTCTTCTTCTCCTTCTCCTTATCATTATAATCATTGTTATCATTATTATCGTAACTATCATGATTATTAGTTTTGTTATTATTATTATTATTATTATTATTATTATTATTATTATTATCATCCTTCTTCTTCTTCTTCTTCTTCTTCTTCTATTCTTCGTCGTCTACTTTTCGTCTTAATCGTCTTCTTCTTCTATTCTATTCTATTCTTCTTCGACTTCCTCTTCTTCCTCTTCTTCTTCTTGCTCTTGTTCTTCTTCTTCTTCTTCTTCTTTTTCTTCTTCTTACGAAATTATTATTATTTTAACTATTACTACTATTGTTATGATAACTCTTCTTCTTCTTCTTCTCCTTCTTCTTCTTCTTCTTCTTCTTCTTCTTCCTCTTATTATTCAGTATTGTCATAACTATTATGATTATTAGTTTTGTTATTATTATTATTATTATTCTTCTTCTTCTTCTTCTACTTTTCTCCTACTTCTTCTTCTTCTTCTTCTTCTTCTATTCTTCGTGGTCCTATACCTCTTCTTCGACTTCCTCTTCTTCCTCTTCTTCTTCTTGCTCTTGTTCTTCTTCTTCTTCTTTTTCTTCATCTTACGAAATTATTATTATTATTATTACTATTACTACTATTATTATGATAACTATTCTTCTTCTTCTTCTTCTTCCTCTTCTTCTTCTTCTTCTTCTTCTTATTATTATAATCATTGTTATCAGTATTATCATAACTATTATGATTATTAGTTTTGTTATCATTATTATTATTATTCTTCTTCTTCTTCTTCTACTACTTTTCTTCTACTTCTTCTTCCTCTCCATCTTCATCATAATATATATATATATATATATTCGCGATTGCCGCGCGTCGGCGTCGCTTGACCGCGTTCAGAGCTCGATCCGGGCCTTGTCCGACGAGCCATCGAGAGGGTCGAATTAATGTCAGACGGCGAGGCATTTGGCAACCTTAAGCTGATCATAGCTACTCCCGCCGTTCACCCTTCCTTGTGTTATATTATGTATTAATAACTCCTCGTATAATATTATATATTAACTCCCACTCGTAGTACCCGCGCAGTGTGGGGTACGCGCGGCCGCTTGACCGCGTCACGAGCTCGATCCGGGCCATTCCCGACGAGCCATCGAGAGGGTCGAATTAATGTCAGACGGCGAGGCATTTGGCAACCTTAGGCCGATCATAGCTACTCCCGCGGTTCACCCTTCTCATTAATAACCTTATATTGATTAATTAATTTATTCAATTAATAATATTATCTATTGTAAATAATCCATCACTCCGACTCTCTGTTATCTCTCACATGAATAAACAATCACTCGTACTCCCCGACGAATGTCAGACGGCGAGGCATTAAGCCGTTCATAGCTACTCCCGCCGTTCACCCCTCCTTATATAATATTTTATATATATATATATATATATATATATATATATATATATATATATATATATATATATATATATATATATATATATATATATATATATATATATATATATATATATATATATATATATATATATATATATATATATATATACATTATCTAAACGAACAAACACTCCGACTCGTAGTACTCGCGCAGCGTAGGGTACTCGCGATTGCCGCGCGTCGGCGTCGCTTGACCGCGTTCAGAGCTCGATCCGGGCCTTGTCCGACGAGCCATCGAGAGGGTCGAATTAATGTCAGACGGCGAGGCATTTGGCAACCTTAAGCTGATCATAGCTACTCCCGCCGTTCACCCTTCCTTGTGTTATATTATGTATTAATAACTCCTCGTATAATATTATATATTAACTCCCACTCGTAGTACCCGCGCAGTGTGGGGTACGCGCGGCCGCTTGACCGCGTCGCGAGCTCGATCCGGGCCATTCCCGACGAGCCATCGAGAGGGTCGAATTAATGTCAGACGGCGAGGCATTTAAGCTGATCATAGCTACTCCCGCCGTTCACCCTTCCTTGTGTTATATTATGTATTAATAACTCCTCGTATAATATTATATATTAACTCCCACTCGTAGTACCCGCGCAGTGTGGGGTACGCGCGGCCGCTTGACCGCGTCGCGAGCTCGATCCGGGCCATTCCCGACGAGCCATCGAGAGGGTCGAATTAATGTCAGACGGCGAGGCATTTGGCAACCTTAAGTTGATCATAGCTACTCCCGCCGTTCACCCTTCCTTGTGTTATATTATGTATTAATATCCTCGTATAATATTATATATTAACTCCCACTCGTAGTACCCGCGCAGTGTGGGGTACGCGCGGCCGCTTGACCGCGTCGCGAGCTCGATCCGGGCCATTCCCGACGAGCCATCGAGAGGGTCGAATTAATGTCAGACGGCGAGGCATTTGGCAACCTTAAGCTGATCATAGCTACTCCCGCCGTTCACCCTTCCTTGTGTTATATTATGTATTAATAACTCCTCGTATAATATTATATATTAACTCCCACTCGTAGTACCCGCGCAGTGTGGGGTACGCGCGGCCGCTTGACCGCGTCGCGAGCTCGATCCGGGCCATTCCCGACGAGCCATCGAGAGGGTCGAATTAATGTCAGACGGCGAGGCATTCGGCAACCTTAGGCCGATCTTAGCTACTCCCGCCGTTCACCCTTCTCATTAATAACCTTATATTGATTAATTAATTTATTCAATTAATAATATTATCTATTGTAAATAATCCATCACTCCGACTCTCTGTTATCTCTCACATGAATAAACAATCACTCGTACTCCCCGACGAATGTCAGACGGCGAGGCATTAAGCCGTTCATAGCTACTCCCGCCGTTCACCCCTCCTTATATAATATTTTATATATATATATATATATATATATATATATATATATATATATATATATATATATATATATATATATATATATATATACATTATCTAAACGAACAAACACTCCGACTCGTAGTACTCGCGCAGCGTAGGGTACTCGCGATTGCCGCGCGTCGGCGTCGCTTGACCGCGTTCAGAGCTCGATCCGGGCCTTGTCCGACGAGCCATCGAGAGGGTCGAATTAATGTCAGACGGCGAGGCATTTGGCAACCTTAAGCTGATCATAGCTACTCCCGCCGTTCACCCTTCCTTGTGTTATATTATGTATTAATAACTCCTCGTATAATATTATATATTAACTCCCACTCGTAGTACCCGCGCAGTGTGGGGTACGCGCGGCCGCTTGACCGCGTCGCGAGCTCGATCCGGGCCATTCCCGACGAGCCATCGAGAGGGTCGAATTAATGTCAGACGGCGAGGCATTCGGCAACCTTAGGCCGATCTTAGCTACTCCCGCCGTTCACCCTTCTCATTAATAACCTTATATTGATTAATTGATTTATTCAATTAATAATATTATCTATTGTAAATAATCCATCACTCCGACTCTCTGTTATCTCTCACATGAATAAACAATCACTCGTACTCCCCGACGAATGTCAGACGGCGAGGCATTAAGCCGTTCATAGCTACTCCCGCCGTTCACCCCTCCTTATATAATATTTATATATATATATATATATATATATATATATATATATATATATATATATATATATATATATATATATATATATATATATATATATATATATATATATATACATTATCTAAACGAACAAACACTCCGACTCGTAGTACTCGCGCAGCGTAGGGTACTCGCGATTGCCGCGCGTCGGCGTCGCTTGACCGCGTTCAGAGCTCGATCCGGGCCTTGTCCGACGAGCCATCGAGAGGGTCGAATTAATGTCAGACGGCGAGGCATTTGGCAACCTTAAGCTGATCATAGCTACTCCCGCCGTTCACCCTTCCTTGTGTTATATTATGTATTAATAACTCCTCGTATAATATTATATATTAACTCCCACTCGTAGTACCCGCGCAGTGTGGGGTACGCGCGGCCGCTTGACCGCGTCGCGAGCTCGATCCGGGCCATTCCCGACGAGCCATCGAGAGGGTCGAATTAATGTCAGACGGCGAGGCATTTGGCAACCTTAAGCTGATCATAGCTACTCCCGCCGTTCACCCTTCCTTGTGTTATATTATGTATTAATAACTCCTCGTATAATATTATATATTAACTCCCACTCGTAGTACCCGCGCAGTGTGGGGTACGCGCGGCCGCTTGACCGCGTCGCGAGCTCGATCCGGGCCATTCCCGACGAGCCATCGAGAGGGTCGAATTAATGTCAGACGGCGAGGCATTCGGCAACCTTAGGCCGATCTTAGCTACTCCCGCCGTTCACCCTTCTCATTAATAACCTTATATTGATTAATTGATTTATTCAATTAATAATATTATCTATTGTAAATAATCCATCACTCCGACTCTCTGTTATCTCTCACATGAATAAACAATCACTCGTACTCCCCGACGAATGTCAGACGGCGAGGCATTAAGCCGTTCATAGCTACTCCCGCCGTTCACCCTTCCTTGTGTTATATTATGTATTAATAACTCCTCGTATAATATTATATATTAACTCCCACTCGTAGTACCCGCGCAGTGTGGGGTACGCGCGGCCGCTTGACCGCGTCGAGAGCTCGATCCGGGCCATTCCCGACGAGCCATCGAGAGGGTCGAATTAATGTCAGACGGCGAGGCATTCGGCAACCTTAGGCCGATCTTAGCTACTCCCGCCGTTCACCCTTCTCATTAATAACCTTATATTGATTAATTAATTTATTCAATTAATAATATTATCTATTGTAAATAATCCATCACTCCGACTCTCTGTTATCTCTCACATGAATAAACAATCACTCGTACTCCCCGACGAATGTCAGACGGCGAGGCATTAAGCCGTTCATAGCTACTCCCGCCGTTCACCCCTCCTTATATAATATTTTATATATATATATATATATATATATATATATATATATATATATATATATATATATATATATATATATATATATATATATATATATATATACATTATCTAAACGAACAAACACTCCGACTCGTAGTACTCGCGCAGCGTAGGGTACTCGCGATTGCCGCGCGTCGGCGTCGCTTGACCGCGTTCAGAGCTCGATCCGGGCCTTGTCCGACGAGCCATCGAGAGGGTCGAATTAATGTCAGACGGCGAGGCATTTGGCAACCTTAAGCTGATCATAGCTACTCCCGCCGTTCACCCTTCCTTGTGTTATATTATGTATTAATATCCTCGTATAATATTATATATTAACTCCCACTCGTAGTACCCGCGCAGTGTGGGGTACGCGCGGCCGCTTGACCGCGTCGCGAGCTCGATCCGGGCCATTCCCGACGAGCCATCGAGAGGGTCGAATTAATGTCAGACGGCGAGGCATTTGGCAACCTTAGGCCGATCTTAGCTACTCCCGCCGTTCACCCTTCTCATTAATAACCTTATATTGATTAATTAATTTATTCAATTAATAATATTATCTATTGTAAATAATCCATCACTCCGACTCTCTGTTATCTCTCACATGAATAAACAATCACTCGTACTCCCCGACGAATGTCAGACGGCGAGGCATTAAGCCGTTCATAGCTACTCCCGCCGTTCACCCCTCCTTATATAATATTTTATATATATATATATATATATATATATATATATATATATATATATATATATATATATATATATATATATATATATATATATATATATATATATATATATATATATATATATATATATATATATATATACATTATCTAAACGAACAAACACTCCGACTCGTAGTACTCGCGCAGCGTAGGGTACTCGCGATTGCCGCGCGTCGGCGTCGCTTGACCGCGTTCAGAGCTCGATCCGGGCCTTGTCCGACGAGCCATCGAGAGGGTCGAATTAATGTCAGACGGCGAGGCATTTGGCAACCTTAAGCTGATCATAGCTACTCCCGCCGTTCACCCTTCCTTGTGTTATATTATGTATTAATAACTCCTCGTATAATATTATATATTAACTCCCACTCGTAGTACCCGCGCAGTGTGGGGTACGCGCGGCCGCTTGACCGCGTCGCGAGCTCGATCCGGGCCATTCCCGACGAGCCATCGAGAGGGTCGAATTAATGTCAGACGGCGAGGCATTTGGCAACCTTAAGCTGATCATAGCTACTCCCGCCGTTCACCCTTCCTTGTGTTATATTATATATTAATAACTCCTCGTATAATATTATATATTAACTCCCACTCGTAGTACCCGCGCAGTGTGGGGTACGCGCGGCCGCTTGACCGCGTCGCGAGCTCGATCCGGGCCATTCCCGACGAGCCATCGAGAGGGTCGAATTAATGTCAGACGGCGAGGCATTTGGCAACCTTAAGCTGATCATAGCTACTCCCGCCGTTCACCCTTCCTTGTGTTATATTATGTATTAATATCCTCGTATAATATTATATATTAACTCCCACTCGTAGTACCCGCGCAGTGTGGGGTACGCGCGGCCGCTTGACCGCGTCGCGAGCTCGATCCGGGCCATTCCCGACGAGCCATCGAGAGGGTCGAATTAATGTTAGACGGCGAGGCATTTGGCAACCTTAAGCTGATCATAGCTACTCCCGCCGTTCACCCTTCCTTGTGTTATATTATGTATTAATAACTCCTCGTATAATATTATATATTAACTCCCACTCGTAGTACCCGCGCAGTGTGGGGTACGCGCGGCCGCTTGACCGCGTCGCGAGCTCGATCCGGGCCATTCCCGACGAGCCATCGAGAGGGTCGAATTAATGTCAGACGGCGAGGCATTTGGCAACCTTAAGCTGATCATAGCTACTCCCGCCGTTCACCCTTCCTTGTGTTATATTATGTATTAATAACTCCTCGTATAATATTATATATTAACTCCCACTCGTAGTACCCGCGCAGTGTGGGGTACGCGCGGCCGCTTGACCGCGTCGCGAGCTCGATCCGGGCCATTCCCGACGAGCCATCGAGAGGGTCGAATTAATGTCAGACGGCGAGGCATTCGGCAACCTTAGGCCGATCTTAGCTACTCCCGCCGTTCACCCTTCTCATTAATAACCTTATATTGATTAATTGATTTATTCAATTAATAATATTATCTATTGTAAATAATCCATCAGACTCTCTGTTATCTCTCACATGAATAAACAATCACTCGTACTCCCCGACGAATGTCAGACGGCGAGGCATTAAGCCGTTCATAGCTACTCCCGCCGTTCACCCCTCCTTATATAATATTATATATATATATATATATATATATATATATATATATATATATATATATATATATATATATATATATATATATATATATATATATATATATATATACATTATCTAAACGAACAAACACTCCGACTCGTAGTACTCGCGCAGCGTAGGGTACTCGCGATTGCCGCGCGTCGGCGTCGCTTGACCGCGTTCAGAGCTCGATCCGGGCCTTGTCCGACGAGCCATCGAGAGGGTCGAATTAATGTCAGACGGCGAGGCATTTGGCAACCTTAAGCTGATCATAGCTACTCCCGCCGTTCACCCTTCCTTGTGTTATATTATGTATTAATAACTCCTCGTATAATATTATATATTAACTCCCACTCGTAGTACCCGCGCAGTGTGGGGTACGCGCGGCCGCTTGACCGCGTCGCGAGCTCGATCCGGGCCATTCCCGACGAGCCATCGAGAGGGTCGAATTAATGTCAGACGGCGAGGCATTTAAGTTGATCATAGCTACTCCCGCCGTTCACCCTTCCTTGTGTTATATTATGTATTAATATCCTCGTATAATATTATATATTAACTCCCACTCGTAGTACCCGCGCAGTGTGGGGTACGCGCGGCCGCTTGACCGCGTCGCGAGCTCGATCCGGGCCATTCCCGACGAGCCATCGAGAGGGTCGAATTAATGTCAGACGGCGAGGCATTTGGCAACCTTAAGCTGATCATAGCTACTCCCGCCGTTCACCCTTCCTTGTGTTATATTATGTATTAATAACTCCTCGTATAATATTATATATTAACTCCCACTCGTAGTACCCGCGCAGTGTGGGGTACGCGCGGCCGCTTGACCGCGTCGCGAGCTCGATCCGGGCCATTCCCGACGAGCCATCGAGAGGGTCGAATTAATGTCAGACGGCGAGGCATTCGGCAACCTTAGGCCGATCTTAGCTACTCCCGCCGTTCACCCTTCTCATTAATAACCTTATATTGATTAATTGATTTATTCAATTAATAATATTATCTATTGTAAATAATCCATCACTCCGACTCTCTGTTATCTCTCACATGAATAAACAATCACTCGTACTCCCCGACGAATGTCAGACGGCGAGGCATTAAGCCGTTCATAGCTACTCCCGCCGTTCACCCCTCCTTATATAATATTATATATATATATATATATATATATATATATATATATATATATATATATATATATATATATATATATATATATATATATATATATACATTATCTAAACGAACAAACACTCCGACTCGTAGTACTCGCGCAGCGTAGGGTACTCGCGATTGCCGCGCGTCGGCGTCGCTTGACCGCGTTCAGAGCTCGATCCGGGCCTTGTCCGACGAGCCATCGAGAGGGTCGAATTAATGTCAGACGGCGAGGCATTTGGCAACCTTAAGCTGATCATAGCTACTCCCGCCGTTCACCCTTCCTTGTGTTATATTATGTATTAATATCCTCGTATAATATTATATATTAACTCCCACTCGTAGTACCCGCGCAGTGTGGGGTACGCGCGGCCGCTTGACCGCGTCGCGAGCTCGATCCGGGCCATTCCCGACGAGCCATCGAGAGGGTCGAATTAATGTCAGACGGCGAGGCATTTGGCAACCTTAAGCTGATCATAGCTACTCCCGCCGTTCACCCTTCCTTGTGTTATATTATGTATTAATAACTCCTCGTATAATATTATATATTAACTCCCACTCGTAGTACCCGCGCAGTGTGGGGTACGCGCGGCCGCTTGACCGCGTCGCGAGCTCGATCCGGGCCATTCCCGACGAGCCATCGAGAGGGTCGAATTAATGTCAGACGGCGAGGCATTCGGCAACCTTAGGCCGATCTTAGCTACTCCCGCCGTTCACCCTTCTCATTAATAACCTTATATTGATTAATTAATTTATTCAATTAATAATATTATCTATTGTAAATAATCCATCACTCCGACTCTCTGTTATCTCTCACATGAATAAACAATCACTCGTACTCCCCGACGAATGTCAGACGGCGAGGCATTAAGCCGTTCATAGCTACTCCCGCCGTTCACCCCTCCTTATATAATATTTATATATATATATATATATATATATATATATATATATATATATATATATATATATATATATATATATATATATATATATATATATATATATATATATATATATATATATATATATATATATATATATATACATTATCTAAACGAACAAACACTCCGACTCGTAGTACTCGCGCAGCGTAGGGTACTCGCGATTGCCGCGCGTCGGCGTCGCTTGACCGCGTTCAGAGCTCGATCCGGGCCTTGTCCGACGAGCCATCGAGAGGGTCGAATTAATGTCAGACGGCGAGGCATTTGGCAACCTTAAGCTGATCATAGCTACTCCCGCCGTTCACCCTTCCTTGTGTTATATTATGTATTAATAACTCCTCGTATAATATTATATATTAACTCCCACTCGTAGTACCCGCGCAGTGTGGGGTACGCGCGGCCGCTTGACCGCGTCGCGAGCTCGATCCGGGCCATTCCCGACGAGCCATCGAGAGGGTCGAATTAATGTCAGACGGCGAGGCATTTGGCAACCTTAAGCTGATCATAGCTACTCCCGCCGTTCACCCTTCCTTGTGTTATATTATATATTAATAACTCCTCGTATAATATTATATATTAACTCCCACTCGTAGTACCCGCGCAGTGTGGGGTACGCGCGGCCGCTTGACCGCGTCGCGAGCTCGATCCGGGCCATTCCCGACGAGCCATCGAGAGGGTCGAATTAATGTCAGACGGCGAGGCATTTGGCAACCTTAAGCTGATCATAGCTACTCCCGCCGTTCACCCTTCCTTGTGTTATATTATGTATTAATATCCTCGTATAATATTATATATTAACTCCCACTCGTAGTACCCGCGCAGTGTGGGGTACGCGCGGCCGCTTGACCGCGTCGCGAGCTCGATCCGGGCCATTCCCGACGAGCCATCGAGAGGGTCGAATTAATGTCAGACGGCGAGGCATTTGGCAACCTTAAGCTGATCATAGCTACTCCCGCCGTTCACCCTTCCTTGTGTTATATTATGTATTAATAACTCCTCGTATAATATTATATATTAACTCCCACTCGTAGTACCCGCGCAGTGTGGGGTACGCGCGGCCGCTTGACCGCGTCGCGAGCTCGATCCGGGCCATTCCCGACGAGCCATCGAGAGGGTCGAATTAATGTCAGACGGCGAGGCATTTGGCAACCTTAAGCTGATCATAGCTACTCCCGCCGTTCACCCTTCCTTGTGTTATATTATGTATTAATAACTCCTCGTATAATATTATATATTAACTCCCACTCGTAGTACCCGCGCAGTGTGGGGTACGCGCGGCCGCTTGACCGCGTCGCGAGCTCGATCCGGGCCATTCCCGACGAGCCATCGAGAGGGTCGAATTAATGTCAGACGGCGAGGCATTCGGCAACCTTAGGCCGATCTTAGCTACTCCCGCCGTTCACCCTTCTCATTAATAACCTTATATTGATTAATTGATTTATTCAATTAATAATATTATCTATTGTAAATAATCCATCACTCCGACTCTCTGTTATCTCTCACATGAATAAACAATCACTCGTACTCCCCGACGAATGTCAGACGGCGAGGCATTAAGCCGTTCATAGCTACTCCCGCCGTTCACCCCTCCTTATATAATATTTATATATATATATATATATATATATATATATATATATATATATATATATATATATATATATATATATATATATATATATATATATATATATATATATATATATATATATATATATACATTATCTAAACGAACAAACACTCCGACTCGTAGTACTCGCGCAGCGTAGGGTACTCGCGATTGCCGCGCGTCGGCGTCGCTTGACCGCGTTCAGAGCTCGATCCGGGCCTTGTCCGACGAGCCATCGAGAGGGTCGAATTAATGTCAGACGGCGAGGCATTTGGCAACCTTAAGCTGATCATAGCTACTCCCGCCGTTCACCCTTCCTTGTGTTATATTATGTATTAATAACTCCTCGTATAATATTATATATTAACTCCCACTCGTAGTACCCGCGCAGTGTGGGGTACGCGCGGCCGCTTGACCGCGTCGCGAGCTCGATCCGGGCCATTCCCGACGAGCCATCGAGAGGGTCGAATTAATGTCAGACGGCGAGGCATTTGGCAACCTTAAGCTGATCATAGCTACTCCCGCCGTTCACCCTTCCTTGTGTTATATTATATATTAATAACTCCTCGTATAATATTATATATTAACTCCCACTCGTAGTACCCGCGCAGTGTGGGGTACGCGCGGCCGCTTGACCGCGTCGCGAGCTCGATCCGGGCCATTCCCGACGAGCCATCGAGAGGGTCGAATTAATGTCAGACGGCGAGGCATTTGGCAACCTTAAGCTGATCATAGCTACTCCCGCCGTTCACCCTTCCTTGTGTTATATTATGTATTAATATCCTCGTATAATATTATATATTAACTCCCACTCGTAGTACCCGCGCAGTGTGGGGTACGCGCGGCCGCTTGACCGCGTCGCGAGCTCGATCCGGGCCATTCCCGACGAGCCATCGAGAGGGTCGAATTAATGTCAGACGGCGAGGCATTTGGCAACCTTAAGCTGATCATAGCTACTCCCGCCGTTCACCCTTCCTTGTGTTATATTATGTATTAATAACTCCTCGTATAATATTATATATTAACTCCCACTCGTAGTACCCGCGCAGTGTGGGGTACGCGCGGCCGCTTGACCGCGTCGCGAGCTCGATCCGGGCCATTCCCGACGAGCCATCGAGAGGGTCGAATTAATGTCAGACGGCGAGGCATTTGGCAACCTTAAGCTGATCATAGCTACTCCCGCCGTTCACCCTTCCTTGTGTTATATTATGTATTAATAACTCCTCGTATAATATTATATATTAACTCCCACTCGTAGTACCCGCGCAGTGTGGGGTACGCGCGGCCGCTTGACCGCGTCGCGAGCTCGATCCGGGCCATTCCCGACGAGCCATCGAGAGGGTCGAATTAATGTCAGACGGCGAGGCATTCGGCAACCTTAGGCCGATCTTAGCTACTCCCGCCGTTCACCCTTCTCATTAATAACCTTATATTGATTAATTGATTTATTCAATTAATAATATTATCTATTGTAAATAATCCATCACTCCGACTCTCTGTTATCTCTCACATGAATAAACAATCACTCGTACTCCCCGACGAATGTCAGACGGCGAGGCATTAAGCCGTTCATAGCTACTCCCGCCGTTCACCCCTCCTTATATAATATTTTATATATATATATATATATATATATATATATATATATAT
This sequence comes from Brachycentrus maculatus, assembly GCF_059751285.1. Classification (NCBI taxonomy): domain Eukaryota; kingdom Metazoa; phylum Arthropoda; class Insecta; order Trichoptera; family Brachycentridae; genus Brachycentrus; species Brachycentrus maculatus. Next base: position 44,069 of record NW_028281981.1, read on the forward strand.
ATATATATATATATATATATATATATATATATATATATATATATATATATATATATATATATATATACATTATCTAAACGAACAAACACTCCGACTCGTAGTACTCGCGCAGCGTAGGGTACTCGCGATTGCCGCGCGTCGGCGTCGCTTGACCGCGTTCAGAGCTCGATCCGGGCCTTGTCCGACGAGCCATCGAGAGGGTCGAATTAATGTCAGACGGCGAGGCATTTGGCAACCTTAAGCTGATCATAGCTACTCCCGCCGTTCACCCTTCCTTGTGTTATATTATGTATTAATAACTCCTCGTATAATATTATATATTAACTCCCACTCGTAGTACCCGCGCAGTGTGGGGTACGCGCGGCCGCTTGACCGCGTCGCGAGCTCGATCCGGGCCATTCCCGACGAGCCATCGAGAGGGTCGAATTAATGTCAGACGGCGAGGCATTTGGCAACCTTAAGCTGATCATAGCTACTCCCGCCGTTCACCCTTCCTTGTGTTATATTATGTATTAATAACTCCTCGTATAATATTATATATTAACTCCCACTCGTAGTACCCGCGCAGTGTGGGGTACGCGCGGCCGCTTGACCGCGTCGCGAGCTCGATCCGGGCCATTCCCGACGAGCCATCGAGAGGGTCGAATTAATGTCAGACGGCGAGGCATTCGGCAACCTTAGGCCGATCTTAGCTACTCCCGCCGTTCACCCTTCTCATTAATAACCTTATATTGATTAATTGATTTATTCAATTAATAATATTATCTATTGTAAATAATCCATCACTCCGACTCTCTGTTATCTCTCACATGAATAAACAATCACTCGTACTCCCCGACGAATGTCAGACGGCGAGGCATTAAGCCGTTCATAGCTACTCCCGCCGTTCACCCTTCCTTGTGTTATATTATGTATTAATAACTCCTCGTATAATATTATATATTAACTCCCACTCGTAGTACCCGCGCAGTGTGGGGTACGCGCGGCCGCTTGACCGCGTCGAGAGCTCGATCCGGGCCATTCCCGACGAGCCATCGAGAGGGTCGAATTAATGTCAGACGGCGAGGCATTCGGCAACCTTAGGCCGATCTTAGCTACTCCCGCCGTTCACCCTTCTCATTAATAACCTTATATTGATTAATTAATTTATTCAATTAATAATATTATCTATTGTAAATAATCCATCACTCCGACTCTCTGTTATCTCTCACATGAATAAACAATCACTCGTACTCCCCGACGAATGTCAGACGGCGAGGCATTAAGCCGTTCATAGCTACTCCCGCCGTTCACCCTCCTTATATAATATTTTATATATATATATATATATATATATATATATATATATATATATATATATATATATATATATATATATATATATATATATATATATACATTATCTAAACGAACAAACACTCCGACTCGTAGTACTCGCGCAGCGTAGGGTACCTCGCGATTGCCGCGCGTCGGCGTCGCTTGACCGCGTTCAGAGCTCGATCCGGGCCTTGTCCGACGAGCCATCGAGAGGGTCGAATTAATGTCAGACGGCGAGGCATTTGGCAACCTTAAGCTGATCATAGCTACTCCCGCCGTTCACCCTTCCTTGTGTTATATTATGTATTAATATCCTCGTATAATATTATATATTAACTCCCACTCGTAGTACCCGCGCAGTGTGGGGTACGCGCGGCCGCTTGACCGCGTCGCGAGCTCGATCCGGGCCATTCCCGACGAGCCATCGAGAGGGTCGAATTAATGTCAGACGGCGAGGCATTTGGCAACCTTAAGCTGATCATAGCTACTCCCGCCGTTCACCCTTCCTTGTGTTATATTATGTATTAATAACTCCTCGTATAATATTATATATTAACTCCCACTCGTAGTACCCGCGCAGTGTGGGGTACGCGCGGCCGCTTGACCGCGTCGCGAGCTCGATCCGGGCCATTCCCGACGAGCCATCGAGAGGGTCGAATTAATGTCAGACGGCGAGGCATTTGGCAACCTTAAGCTGATCATAGCTACTCCCGCCGTTCACCCTTCCTTGTGTTATATTATATATTAATAACTCCTCGTATAATATTATATATTAACTCCCACTCGTAGTACCCGCGCAGTGTGGGGTACGCGCGGCCGCTTGACCGCGTCGCGAGCTCGATCCGGGCCATTCCCGACGAGCCATCGAGAGGGTCGAATTAATGTCAGACGGCGAGGCATTTGGCAACCTTAAGCTGATCATAGCTACTCCCGCCGTTCACCCTTCCTTGTGTTATATTATGTATTAATATCCTCGTATAATATTATATATTAACTCCCACTCGTAGTACCCGCGCAGTGTGGGGTACGCGCGGCCGCTTGACCGCGTCGCGAGCTCGATCCGGGCCATTCCCGACGAGCCATCGAGAGGGTCGAATTAATGTCAGACGGCGAGGCATTTGGCAACCTTAAGCTGATCATAGCTACTCCCGCCGTTCACCCTTCCTTGTGTTATATTATGTATTAATATCCTCGTATAATATTATATATTAACTCCCACTCGTAGTACCCGCGCAGTGTGGGGTACGCGCGGCCGCTTGACCGCGTCGCGAGCTCGATCCGGGCCATTCCCGACGAGCCATCGAGAGGGTCGAATTAATGTCAGACGGCGAGGCATTTGGCAACCTTAAGCTGATCATAGCTACTCCCGCCGTTCACCCTTCCTTGTGTTATATTATGTATTAATAACTCCTCGTATAATATTATATATTAACTCCCACTCGTAGTACCCGCGCAGTGTGGGGTACGCGCGGCCGCTTGACCGCGTCGCGAGCTCGATCCGGGCCATTCCCGACGAGCCATCGAGAGGGTCGAATTAATGTCAGACGGCGAGGCATTTGGCAACCTTAAGCTGATCATAGCTACTCCCGCCGTTCACCCTTCCTTGTGTTATATTATGTATTAATAACTCCTCGTATAATATTATATATTAACTCCCACTCGTAGTACCCGCGCAGTGTGGGGTACGCGCGGCCGCTTGACCGCGTCGCGAGCTCGATCCGGGCCATTCCCGACGAGCCATCGAGAGGGTCGAATTAATGTCAGACGGCGAGGCATTCGGCAACCTTAGGCCGATCTTAGCTACTCCCGCCGTTCACCCTTCTCATTAATAACCTTATATTGATTAATTGATTTATTCAATTAATAATATTATCTATTGTAAATAATCCATCACTCCGACTCTCTGTTATCTCTCACATGAATAAACAATCACTCGTACTCCCCGACGAATGTCAGACGGCGAGGCATTAAGCCGTTCATAGCTACTCCCGCCGTTCACCCCTCCTTATATAATATTTATATATATATATATATATATATATATATATATATATATATATATATATATATATATATATATATATATATATATATATATATATATATATATATATA
>NW_028281981.1:52500-67500 GCF_059751285.1 Brachycentrus maculatus
CGTACAGGTCGCCGAGCGTGCGCGAACACGCCGGCGCCACACAGCGAGGAAGATCCGAGGGGAGGCCAAGGCGAGGCGCCGGGTGACGGAGATCCACACCCGCGCGACACCCGTTGGGGCGCCACGCGGGGGGACCCCGCCCGGCTTCCACGTCTCGGCCGATGACCTCTTCCCGACCAGGCCCGACACGCCACGGCCCTCAGAGCCAATCCTTATCCCGAAGTTACGGATCCAACTTGCCGACTTCCCTTACCTACATTATTCTATCGGCTAGAGGCTCTTCACCTTGGAGACCTGCTGCGGATATGGGTACGAGCCGGCGCGACATCTCCGCGTATCCCTCACCTGAATTTTCAAGGTCCGAGGGGCCGATCCGGACACCGCCGCATCGGCGATGCTCTTCGCGTCCCGAGCCCTATCTCCCCGCTATGGGATTCCAGGGCGCTCGAACGCTCAGGCAGAAAAGATAACTCTCTCCGGATCTCCCGTCGGCGTCTTCAGGCCACTTTGGGTTACCCCGACGAACTCTCTTGCGAGGGAACGATTTTTAAGACGGTTCCGCAGCCGGGTTCCGGAACTGCAACCGGATTCCCTTTCGCCCGACGGGTGTGATATTCTATTTATAAATAATATAATATATATATAACATAACTTTACACCATCATCGACATCGGATTTCTCCTAGGGCTTAGGATCGACTAACTCGCGTGCAACGGCTGTTAACGCGAAACCCTTCTCCACATCAGCCCTCAAGGACCTCGCTTGAGTATTTGCTACTACCACCAAGATCTGCGCCGACGGAGGCTCCAGGCGGGCTCACGCCCAGACCCTTCTGCGCACACCGCCGCGGCCATCCTACTCGTCGCGGCCTCAAAACGATCGCGCGACGCGGGCGCCGCGCGAACGTCCCACCTGCCTGCGACGGTCGAGTATAGGCTGAACGCTACAGCGCCATCCATTTTCAGGGCTGGTTGCTTCGGCAGGTGAGTTGTTACACACTCCTTAGCGGATTCCGACTTCCATGGCCACCGTCCTGCTGTCCTGAGCGACCAACGCCTTTTATGGTCTCCGATGAGCGTTCATTGGGCGCCTTAACTCGACGTTTGGTTCATCCCACAGCGCCAGTTCTGCTTACCAAAATTGGCCCACTTGGCACTCCCATCCGAGCTCCTACTTCATCTTCGAGCAAGAAGGAGATCTCACCCATTTAAAGTTTGAGAATAGGTTGAGGTCATTTCGACCCCAATGCCTCTAATCATTCGCTTTACCGGATGAGACTGTCAGAATGACGCGAACGTCATGTTTCTCGAGCGCCAGCTATCCTGAGGGAAACTTCGGATGGAACCAGCTATTAGATAGTTCGATTAGTCTTTCGCCCCTATACCCAGTTCGGACGATCGATTTGCACGTCAGAATCGCTTCGGTCCTCCATCAGGGTTTCCCCTGACTTCGACCTGACCAGGCATAGTTCACCATCTTTCGGGTCCCAGCGTGTACGCTCTCAGTGCGTCTCGATAATCGCACGGGGGCTTTCTCGAAACGCCTCGGGAATGCGGCGGGGCGTCTGGCGACGCCCGCGCATCTTCCCTGCGGCCGGCTCGAGGCCGACCTTTCACTTTCATTTCGCCTCTGGGTTTATCAGCGTTCCCAATGACTCGCGCACATGCTAGACTCCTTGGTCCGTGTTTCAAGACGGGTCCTGTGAGTGCCCAAAACAAAACCACCGCCGACCGGGACGCGTCCCGTCCGAGAGCGCGCCACTAACCGCCGGCAACCGAAAAGCGACGCCCGCGACGCACTAGACGCCGGGGGCCGCGATAAGGAAGCGGCTGTGACGCGACGGACGCCCTCACAGGTGGGGCGGACGCGATCCTCGTTCTCTACCGTCGCTCGTCAAATGTTCGACCGGCCCCGGCCGTGGACGCCGCGGCTCCGCCCCGCATAGCGAGACGGGACAACCGCACGGCGCATTCGACCGGGGCGCGACGGGTCGCGGTGTTATACTGAGGGAGAAGTGCACGCGCTCCGGGGGCCCGGCTGCGCACCCGGACACCCGCCGCCCCGACACGAGTGCCGAGGGCGAAGGTGTGCACCGAGACGCGGGCCCCGACGGAAGACGCGATGAATCTCCCCGTTCGCTCGTTTGAGTTCCACAGGTTTACCCCTGAACGGTTTCACGTACTCTTTAACTCTCTCTTCAAAGTTCTTTTCAACTTTCCCTCACGGTACTTGTTCGCTATCGGTCTCGTGGTAGTATTTAGCCTTAGATGGAGTTTACCACCCACTTAGGGCTGCACTCTCAAGCAACCCGACTCTGGGGAGAGAGACCGTCGCGGCCGGCTACCGTCGCTACGGGCCTGGCACCCTCTGCGGGTAAGCGGGCCCCGTTCAAGATGAACTTGGACAGGCAGCCGTGACTAATGACCGCGCGTGTATATATTACTCTCCTCCCTAACGCTACATTTCCCGGCGGCCCGCCTGGGCCGCAGGATTCAGCGCTGGGCTCTTCCCGTTTCGCTCGCCGCTACTCGGGGAATCCTCGTTAGTTTCTTTTCCTCCGCTTACTGATATGCTTAAGTTCGGCGGGTGATCTCTCCTGATTTGAGGTCGACGACAGAAAGATAATTTTTATATTATATATAAATAATACAGACAGACAGAGGCGCGCGGCGGCGGGACCGCGTCGAGGGCGCGAGGATCGCCCCGCGAAGATCGCAAAAGGATCGATCGCGGTTTCACAGCGTCGTCGCTAGCCCCCGGACACGCGTTAGCGTCCCGGCCGCGCGCTCGAAATTCGTCACACATTTGACCGGACGCCCGCGCGCGCGCCGACCGCCGGAGCGGGTCGGGCGGCGCGGGCGACGCCGGCAGCGCGCTCGCCGGGGCCCCCCCCCCTCGCGGACGAGGGTGAGAGACTCCGCGGCGAAGTCTGGTCGCATTGCGTGCGCGACCCTCAAACAGGAGTGGTCCGTGGACAAACTACGTCTTGCTCGGACCGCAATGTGCGTTCGAAATGTCGATGCTCATGTGTCCTGCAGTTCACACTCTGACGCGCATTTAGCTGCGTTCTTCATCGACCCACGAGCCGAGTGATCCGCCGTTCAGGGTAATAATTGTACAATTTTAAAATTGTCATTCGTTCACTTGTTTATCCGTCGCGTTTTGGGTGTTCGCGCGAGCGCAAACTGACCTTAGAAGATCAAAACAACAAAAAATAGCAACCTTAATGGTGATGCGCGCGCGCACACGCACACGCGCATCACTAAATCGCGACCGGACGCGGGCGCGGTCCCCCGACCCGTCAGGATCGAGAGAGCCGTCCCGCGACGCCGGCGGGTCCGCGGTTCGCGGCGGCGCCCTAGGGCGATCTCCGCCGCAGCGATGTCGGGCTCTCGGCCGCGCATCGTGATTCGTGTATTTTACATACAAGTATGTATATATATTACAAAATATATTATTACACAGGAAATGATCCTTCCGCAGGTTCACCTACGGAAACCTTGTTACGACTTTTACTTCCTCTAAATGATCAAATTCGGTCAAACTTTCCGACGCGTCGGACGCCCGAGACGAGCTTCCGCGCACCAGTCCGAAGACCTCACCAAATCATCCATCGGTAGTAGCGACGGGCGGTGTGTACAAAGGGCAGGGACGCAATCAACGCGAGCTGGTGACTCGCTTTTACTAGGAATTCCTCGTTCATGGGGGAGAATTGCAAACCCCAATCCCTATCACGAAGGGGTTTCATCGGGTTACCCGGGCCGTTAGGCCAAGGAGGACACGCTGATCCCTTCAGTGTAGCGCGCGTGCGGCCCAGGACATCTAAGGGCATCACAGACCTGCTATTGCTCAATCTCGTGCGGCTATATATACCGCCGGTCCCTCTAAGAAGATTTTCATTGTACGCCGGTAGTGAAGACCGCGAGACGCACGCACGCGACGCGAGCGCCGCGGAACGCGCGCACGCGGACCCTCGTGATACCGGTTGCACGTCTATTTAATAGGCTAGAGTTACGTTCGTTACCGGAATTAACCTGACAAATCGCTCCACCAACTAAGAGCGGCCATGCACCACCACCCACCGAATCGAGAAAGAGCTGTTAATCCGTCAATCCTTCCAGTGTCCGGGCCTGGTGAGTTTTCCCGTGTTGAGTCGAATTAAGCCGCAGGCTCCACTCCTGGTGGTGCCCTTCCGTCAATTCCTTTAAGTTTCAGCTTTGCAACCATACTCCCCCCGGAGCCCGAAAGCTTTGGTTTCCCGGGAGCTGCCCACCGGGTTAAAATTATGAAACTTCGGCGGATCGCTGGCTGGCATCATTTATGGTTAGAACTACAGCGGTATCTAATCGCCTTCGAACCTCTAACTTTCGTTCTTGATTAATGAAAACACCTTTGGCAAATGCTTTCGCTTTAGTCCGTCTTGCGACGATCCAAGAATTTCACCTCTAACGTCGCAATACGAATGCCCCCAGTTGTCCCTATTAATCATTACCTCTGGTATCAGAAAGCCAACAAAACAGAACCGAGGTCCTATTCTATTATTCCATGCGTACAATATTCAGGCAAGTGTTAGCCCGCTTTGAGCACTCTAATTTGTTCAAAGTAAACAGCCGCGACGGCCCGCCTCGGCGCGCGGCCGACCGTGAGGACGACCGCGACACACCGGCGGTGGACGCACCGGCGAGAAGCCCCGCAGACGTGCCTGTCGTACCGCATTCGGTAGACCGACACCGCAGGACACAATTTCAACTACGAGCTTTTTAACCGCAACAACTTTAGTATATGCTATTGGAGCTGGAATTACCGCGGCTGCTGGCACCAGACTTGCCCTCCAATGGATCCTCGTTAAAGGATTTAAAGTGTAATCATTCCGATCACGAGGCCTCGGACGAGTCCCGTATCGTTATTTTTCGTCACTACCTCCCCGTGCCGGGAGTGGGTAATTTGCGCGCCTGCTGCCTTCCGTGGATGTGGTAGCCGTTTCTCAGGCTCCCTCTCCGGAATCGAACCCTGATTCCCCGTTACCCGTGACAACCATGGTAGTCGCATAAACTACCATCGACAGTTGATAAGGCAGACATTTGAAAGATGCGTCGCCGGTGCTAGACCGTGCGATCAGCTCAAAGTTATCTAGAGTCATCTCGAATGGCGACGGACGGGGCGCGAACCCCGCCGCCGATTGGTTTTTGATCTAATAAAAGCATCCCTCCCGTTGCCGGTCAGGACCTCGTTTGCATGTATTAGCTCTAGAATTGCCACAGTTATCCAAGTAACCGTGTACGATCTAAGGAACCAAAACTGATATATTGAGCCATTCGCGGTTTCACCTTAATTCGGCTTTTACTGAGACTTGCATGGCTTAGTCTTTGAGACAAGCATATGATTACTGGCAGGATCAACCAGGGAGCTGTTCTTCGGGTTAGCTGCGTAACCGAGAGACACTGCTCGGACACGGCGTGTTCGCGCGCGGCGGAGTCACCCGCCGCGCCACGCTCTGTGACACTCACACTCCGTCGATAAAAGAACAATTTGCTCATTATCGGGCATGTGTATTGTTGTTACTCTGCCTTGCCGCTGCGGTGGTTCTCTTGCTCGAAGAGCCGAGCGGGGAGAGCAGGCGGGGATCGATCACACGGAGTGCGTCGTCGTCGCCTAAATTATGAATTCCCATTCGTAAAACGCGTACGCCGTGAGCCGTGAGGCAACGGTGTGGCCGGGGAGTTACCTCCTCCGACCGTACTCTTTTTCATTTCTTGGTCAAGTTCTACTCGCGCGGAACTCCAGAGATGAGACACGGGCGCCGGCGAAGCCAGAAGGCGAACGCCGCGTCGAGTTTCGCAAATGTACCGCCGACGCGACCGACAGATGGGCCGCCGCGGTTTGCGAACGCTGTGCAAATCAGCGCGCCACTACGGACGCGCATACAGTACCGCGGCGGCCCGGTCTCGCCGGCCCCGGCCCCGAGAGCGACTAGACCGAGGCGGGTGCGCGGATTCGGGCTTAGCGTAACTCCCGCGCGGGGTACGGCGAGTGATCGAGTCCAGATGGTCGGCGCGCATAATTTTTTTCACTTCTCTCTACACGATTTTCGTTTCGATAGCGGATACACGTTACGAATATATATACATATTTTTTACACGTCGATGCGTGTACACGCAGATATATATATTTTTTTAAAAAGTATTCATCCTCTTCTTCTTCTTCTCCTTCTCCTTATCATTATAATCATTGTTATCATTATTATCGTAACTATCATGATTATTAGTTTTGTTATTATTATTATTATTATTATTATTATTATTATTATTATTATCATCCTTCTTCTTCTTCTTCTTCTTCTTCTTCTATTCTTCGTCGTCTACTTTTCGTCTTAATCGTCTTCTTCTTCTATTCTATTCTATTCTTCTTCGACTTCCTCTTCTTCCTCTTCTTCTTCTTGCTCTTGTTCTTCTTCTTCTTCTTCTTCTTTTTCTTCTTCTTACGAAATTATTATTATTTTAACTATTACTACTATTGTTATGATAACTCTTCTTCTTCTTCTTCTCCTTCTTCTTCTTCTTCTTCTTCTTCTTCTTCCTCTTATTATTCAGTATTGTCATAACTATTATGATTATTAGTTTTGTTATTATTATTATTATTATTCTTCTTCTTCTTCTTCTACTTTTCTCCTACTTCTTCTTCTTCTTCTTCTTCTTCTATTCTTCGTGGTCCTATACCTCTTCTTCGACTTCCTCTTCTTCCTCTTCTTCTTCTTGCTCTTGTTCTTCTTCTTCTTCTTTTTCTTCATCTTACGAAATTATTATTATTATTATTACTATTACTACTATTATTATGATAACTATTCTTCTTCTTCTTCTTCTTCCTCTTCTTCTTCTTCTTCTTCTTCTTATTATTATAATCATTGTTATCAGTATTATCATAACTATTATGATTATTAGTTTTGTTATCATTATTATTATTATTCTTCTTCTTCTTCTTCTACTACTTTTCTTCTACTTCTTCTTCCTCTCCATCTTCATCATAATATATATATATATATATATTCGCGATTGCCGCGCGTCGGCGTCGCTTGACCGCGTTCAGAGCTCGATCCGGGCCTTGTCCGACGAGCCATCGAGAGGGTCGAATTAATGTCAGACGGCGAGGCATTTGGCAACCTTAAGCTGATCATAGCTACTCCCGCCGTTCACCCTTCCTTGTGTTATATTATGTATTAATAACTCCTCGTATAATATTATATATTAACTCCCACTCGTAGTACCCGCGCAGTGTGGGGTACGCGCGGCCGCTTGACCGCGTCACGAGCTCGATCCGGGCCATTCCCGACGAGCCATCGAGAGGGTCGAATTAATGTCAGACGGCGAGGCATTTGGCAACCTTAGGCCGATCATAGCTACTCCCGCGGTTCACCCTTCTCATTAATAACCTTATATTGATTAATTAATTTATTCAATTAATAATATTATCTATTGTAAATAATCCATCACTCCGACTCTCTGTTATCTCTCACATGAATAAACAATCACTCGTACTCCCCGACGAATGTCAGACGGCGAGGCATTAAGCCGTTCATAGCTACTCCCGCCGTTCACCCCTCCTTATATAATATTTTATATATATATATATATATATATATATATATATATATATATATATATATATATATATATATATATATATATATATACATTATCTAAACGAACAAACACTCCGACTCGTAGTACTCGCGCAGCGTAGGGTACTCGCGATTGCCGCGCGTCGGCGTCGCTTGACCGCGTTCAGAGCTCGATCCGGGCCTTGTCCGACGAGCCATCGAGAGGGTCGAATTAATGTCAGACGGCGAGGCATTTGGCAACCTTAAGCTGATCATAGCTACTCCCGCCGTTCACCCTTCCTTGTGTTATATTATGTATTAATAACTCCTCGTATAATATTATATATTAACTCCCACTCGTAGTACCCGCGCAGTGTGGGGTACGCGCGGCCGCTTGACCGCGTCGCGAGCTCGATCCGGGCCATTCCCGACGAGCCATCGAGAGGGTCGAATTAATGTCAGACGGCGAGGCATTCGGCAACCTTAGGCCGATCTTAGCTACTCCCGCCGTTCACCCTTCTCATTAATAACCTTATATTGATTAATTGATTTATTCAATTAATAATATTATCTATTGTAAATAATCCATCACTCCGACTCTCTGTTATCTCTCACATGAATAAACAATCACTCGTACTCCCCGACGAATGTCAGACGGCGAGGCATTAAGCCGTTCATAGCTACTCCCGCCGTTCACCCCTCCTTATATAATATTTTATATATATATATATATATATATATATATATATATATATATATATATATATATATATATATATATATATATATATATATATATATATATATATATATATATATATACATTATCTAAACGAACAAACACTCCGACTCGTAGTACTCGCGCAGCGTAGGGTACTCGCGATTGCCGCGCGTCGGCGTCGCTTGACCGCGTTCAGAGCTCGATCCGGGCCTTGTCCGACGAGCCATCGAGAGGGTCGAATTAATGTCAGACGGCGAGGCATTTGGCAACCTTAAGCTGATCATAGCTACTCCCGCCGTTCACCCTTCCTTGTGTTATATTATGTATTAATAACTCCTCGTATAATATTATATATTAACTCCCACTCGTAGTACCCGCGCAGTGTGGGGTACGCGCGGCCGCTTGACCGCGTCGCGAGCTCGATCCGGGCCATTCCCGACGAGCCATCGAGAGGGTCGAATTAATGTCAGACGGCGAGGCATTTGGCAACCTTAAGCTGATCATAGCTACTCCCGCCGTTCACCCTTCCTTGTGTTATATTATGTATTAATAACTCCTCGTATAATATTATATATTAACTCCCACTCGTAGTACCCGCGCAGTGTGGGGTACGCGCGGCCGCTTGACCGCGTCGCGAGCTCGATCCGGGCCATTCCCGACGAGCCATCGAGAGGGTCGAATTAATGTCAGACGGCGAGGCATTTGGCAACCTTAAGCTGATCATAGCTACTCCCGCCGTTCACCCTTCCTTGTGTTATATTATATATTAATAACTCCTCGTATAATATTATATATTAACTCCCACTCGTAGTACCCGCGCAGTGTGGGGTACGCGCGGCCGCTTGACCGCGTCGCGAGCTCGATCCGGGCCATTCCCGACGAGCCATCGAGAGGGTCGAATTAATGTCAGACGGCGAGGCATTTGGCAACCTTAAGCTGATCATAGCTACTCCCGCCGTTCACCCTTCCTTGTGTTATATTATGTATTAATATCCTCGTATAATATTATATATTAACTCCCACTCGTAGTACCCGCGCAGTGTGGGGTACGCGCGGCCGCTTGACCGCGTCGCGAGCTCGATCCGGGCCATTCCCGACGAGCCATCGAGAGGGTCGAATTAATGTCAGACGGCGAGGCATTTGGCAACCTTAAGCTGATCATAGCTACTCCCGCCGTTCACCCTTCCTTGTGTTATATTATGTATTAATATCCTCGTATAATATTATATATTAACTCCCACTCGTAGTACCCGCGCAGTGTGGGGTACGCGCGGCCGCTTGACCGCGTCGCGAGCTCGATCCGGGCCATTCCCGACGAGCCATCGAGAGGGTCGAATTAATGTCAGACGGCGAGGCATTTGGCAACCTTAAGCTGATCATAGCTACTCCCGCCGTTCACCCTTCCTTGTGTTATATTATGTATTAATAACTCCTCGTATAATATTATATATTAACTCCCACTCGTAGTACCCGCGCAGTGTGGGGTACGCGCGGCCGCTTGACCGCGTCGCGAGCTCGATCCGGGCCATTCCCGACGAGCCATCGAGAGGGTCGAATTAATGTCAGACGGCGAGGCATTGGCAACCTTAAGCTGATCATAGCTACTCCCGCCGTTCACCCTTCCTTGTGTTATATTATGTATTAATAACTCCTCGTATAATATTATATATTAACTCCCACTCGTAGTACCCGCGCAGTGTGGGGTACGCGCGGCCGCTTGACCGCGTCGCGAGCTCGATCCGGGCCATTCCCGACGAGCCATCGAGAGGGTCGAATTAATGTCAGACGGCGAGGCATTCGGCAACCTTAGGCCGATCTTAGCTACTCCCGCCGTTCACCCTTCTCATTAATAACCTTATATTGATTAATTGATTTATTCAATTAATAATATTATCTATTGTAAATAATCCATCACTCCGACTCTCTGTTATCTCTCACATGAATAAACAATCACTCGTACTCCCCGACGAATGTCAGACGGCGAGGCATTAAGCCGTTCATAGCTACTCCCGCCGTTCACCCCTCCTTATATAATATTTTATATATATATATATATATATATATATATATATATATATATATATATATATATATATATATATATATATATATATATATATATATATATATATATATATATACATTATCTAAACGAACAAACACTCCGACTCGTAGTACTCGCGCAGCGTAGGGTACTCGCGATTGCCGCGCGTCGGCGTCGCTTGACCGCGTTCAGAGCTCGATCCGGGCCTTGTCCGACGAGCCATCGAGAGGGTCGAATTAATGTCAGACGGCGAGGCATTTGGCAACCTTAAGCTGATCATAGCTACTCCCGCCGTTCACCCTTCCTTGTGTTATATTATGTATTAATAACTCCTCGTATAATATTATATATTAACTCCCACTCGTAGTACCCGCGCAGTGTGGGGTACGCGCGGCCGCTTGACCGCGTCGCGAGCTCGATCCGGGCCATTCCCGACGAGCCATCGAGAGGGTCGAATTAATGTCAGACGGCGAGGCATTTGGCAACCTTAAGCTGATCATAGCTACTCCCGCCGTTCACCCTTCCTTGTGTTATATTATATATTAATAACTCCTCGTATAATATTATATATTAACTCCCACTCGTAGTACCCGCGCAGTGTGGGGTACGCGCGGCCGCTTGACCGCGTCGCGAGCTCGATCCGGGCCATTCCCGACGAGCCATCGAGAGGGTCGAATTAATGTCAGACGGCGAGGCATTTGGCAACCTTAAGCTGATCATAGCTACTCCCGCCGTTCACCCTTCCTTGTGTTATATTATGTATTAATATCCTCGTATAATATTATATATTAACTCCCACTCGTAGTACCCGCGCAGTGTGGGGTACGCGCGGCCGCTTGACCGCGTCGCGAGCTCGATCCGGGCCATTCCCGACGAGCCATCGAGAGGGTCGAATTAATGTCAGACGGCGAGGCATTTGGCAACCTTAAGCTGATCATAGCTACTCCCGCCGTTCACCCTTCCTTGTGTTATATTATGTATTAATAACTCCTCGTATAATATTATATATTAACTCCCACTCGTAGTACCCGCGCAGTGTGGGGTACGCGCGGCCGCTTGACCGCGTCGCGAGCTCGATCCGGGCCATTCCCGACGAGCCATCGAGAGGGTCGAATTAATGTCAGACGGCGAGGCATTTGGCAACCTTAAGCTGATCATAGCTACTCCCGCCGTTCACCCTTCCTTGTGTTATATTATGTATTAATAACTCCTCGTATAATATTATATATTAACTCCCACTCGTAGTACCCGCGCAGTGTGGGGTACGCGCGGCCGCTTGACCGCGTCGCGAGCTCGATCCGGGCCATTCCCGACGAGCCATCGAGAGGGTCGAATTAATGTCAGACGGCGAGGCATTCGGCAACCTTAGGCCGATCTTAGCTACTCCCGCCGTTCACCCTTCTCATTAATAACCTTATATTGATTAATTGATTTATTCAATTAATAATATTATCTATTGTAAATAATCCATCACTCCGACTCTCTGTTATCTCTCACATGAATAAACAATCACTCGTACTCCCCGACGAATGTCAGACGGCGAGGCATTAAGCCGTTCATAGCTACTCCCGCCGTTCACCCCTCCTTATATAATATTATATATATATATATATATATATATATATATATATATATATATATATATATATATATATATATATATATATATATATATATATATATATATATATATATATACATTATCTAAACGAACAAACACTCCGACTCGTAGTACTCGCGCAGCGTAGGGTACTCGCGATTGCCGCGCGTCGGCGTCGCTTGACCGCGTTCAGAGCTCGATCCGGGCCTTGTCCGACGAGCCATCGAGAGGGTCGAATTAATGTCAGACGGCGAGGCATTTGGCAACCTTAAGCTGATCATAGCTACTCCCGCCGTTCACCCTTCCTTGTGTTATATTATGTATTAATAACTCCTCGTATAATATTATATATTAACTCCCACTCGTAGTACCCGCGCAGTGTGGGGTACGCGCGGCCGCTTGACCGCGTCGCGAGCTCGATCCGGGCCATTCCCGACGAGCCATCGAGAGGGTCGAATTAATGTCAGACGGCGAGGCATTTGGCAACCTTAAGCTGATCATAGCTACTCCCGCCGTTCACCCTTCCTTGTGTTATATTATGTATTAATAACTCCTCGTATAATATTATATATTAACTCCCACTCGTAGTACCCGCGCAGTGTGGGGTACGCGCGGCCGCTTGACCGCGTCGCGAGCTCGATCCGGGCCATTCCCGACGAGCCATCGAGAGGGTCGAATTAATGTCAGACGGCGAGGCATTCGGCAACCTTAGGCCGATCTTAGCTACTCCCGCCGTTCACCCTTCTCATTAATAACCTTATATTGATTAATTGATTTATTCAATTAATAATATTATCTATTGTAAATAATCCATCACTCCGACTCTCTGTTATCTCTCACATGAATAAACAATCACTCGTACTCCCCGACGAATGTCAGACGGCGAGGCATTAAGCCGTTCATAGCTACTCCCGCCGTTCACCCTTCCTTGTGTTATATTATGTATTAATAACTCCTCGTATAATATTATATATTAACTCCCACTCGTAGTACCCGCGCAGTGTGGGGTACGCGCGGCCGCTTGACCGCGTCGAGAGCTCGATCCGGGCCATTCCCGACGAGCCATCGAGAGGGTCGAATTAATGTCAGACGGCGAGGCATTCGGCAACCTTAGGCCGATCTTAGCTACTCCCGCCGTTCACCCTTCTCATTAATAACCTTATATTGATTAATTAATTTATTCAATTAATAATATTATCTATTGTAAATAATCCATCACTCCGACTCTCTGTTATCTCTCACATGAATAAACAATCACTCGTACTCCCCGACGAATGTCAGACGGCGAGGCATTAAGCCGTTCATAGCTACTCCCGCCGTTCACCCCTCCTTATATAATATTTTATATATATATATATATATATATATATATATATATATATATATATATATATATATATATATATATATATATATATATATATATATATATATACATTATCTAAACGAACAAACACTCCGACTCGTAGTACTCGCGCAGCGTAGGGTACTCGCGATTGCCGCGCGTCGGCGTCGCTTGACCGCGTCGCGAGCTCGATCCGGGCCTTGTCCGACGAGCCATCGAGAGGGTCGAATTAATGTCAGACGGCGAGGCATTTGGCAACCTTAAGCTGATCATAGCTACTCCCGCCGTTCACCCTTCCTTGTGTTATATTATGTATTAATAACTCCTCGTATAATATTATATATTAACTCCCACTCGTAGTACCCGCGCAGTGTGGGGTACGCGCGGCCGCTTGACCGCGTCGCGAGCTCGATCCGGGCCATTCCCGACGAGCCATCGAGAGGGTCGAATTAATGTCAGACGGCGAGGCATTCGGCAACCTTAGGCCGATCTTAGCTACTCCCGCCGTTCACCCTTCTCATTAATAACCTTATATTGATTAATTAATTTATTCAATTAATAATATTATCTATTGTAAATAATCCATCACTCCGACTCTCTGTTATCTCTCACATGAATAAACAATCACTCGTACTCCCCGACGAATGTCAGACGGCGAGGCATTAAGCCGTTCATAGCTACTCCCGCCGTTCACCCCTCCTTATATAATATTTTATATATATATATATATATATATATATATATATATATATATATATATATATATATATATATATATATATATATATATATATATATATATATATATATATATATATATATATATATATATATACATTATCTAAACGAACAAACACTCCGACTCGTAGTACTCGCGCAGCGTAGGGTACTCGCGATTGCCGCGCGTCGGCGTCGCTTGACCGCGTTCAGAGCTCGATCCGGGCCTTGTCCGACGAGCCATCGAGAGGGTCGAATTAATGTCAGACGGCGAGGCATTTGGCAACCTTAAGCTGATCATAGCTACTCCCGCCGTTCACCCTTCCTTGTGTTATATTATGTATTAATAACTCCTCGTATAATATTATATATTAACTCCCACTCGTAGTACCCGCGCAGTGTGGGGTACGCGCGGCCGCTTGACCGCGTCGCGAGCTCGATCCGGGCCATTCCCGACGAGCCATCGAGAGGGTCGAATTAATGTCAGACGGCGAGGCATTTGGCAACCTTAAGCTGATCATAGCTACTCCCGCCGTTCACCCTTCCTTGTGTTATATTATGTATTAATAT
Organism: Brachycentrus maculatus; assembly: GCF_059751285.1. NCBI lineage: Eukaryota > Metazoa > Arthropoda > Insecta > Trichoptera > Brachycentridae > Brachycentrus > Brachycentrus maculatus. Next base: position 67,092 of record NW_028281981.1, read on the forward strand.
CCTCGTATAATATTATATATTAACTCCCACTCGTAGTACCCGCGCAGTGTGGGGTACGCGCGGCCGCTTGACCGCGTCGCGAGCTCGATCCGGGCCATTCCCGACGAGCCATCGAGAGGGTCGAATTAATGTCAGACGGCGAGGCATTTGGCAACCTTAAGCTGATCATAGCTACTCCCGCCGTTCACCCTTCCTTGTGTTATATTATGTATTAATAACTCCTCGTATAATATTATATATTAACTCCCACTCGTAGTACCCGCGCAGTGTGGGGTACGCGCGGCCGCTTGACCGCGTCGCGAGCTCGATCCGGGCCATTCCCGACGAGCCATCGAGAGGGTCGAATTAATGTCAGACGGCGAGGCATTTGGCAACCTTAAGCTGATCATAGCTACTCCCGCCGTTCACC
>NW_028281981.1:72500-76973 GCF_059751285.1 Brachycentrus maculatus
TTATGGTCTCCGATGAGCGTTCATTGGGCGCCTTAACTCGACGTTTGGTTCATCCCACAGCGCCAGTTCTGCTTACCAAAATTGGCCCACTTGGCACTCCCATCCGAGCTCCTACTTCATCTTCGAGCAAGAAGGAGATCTCACCCATTTAAAGTTTGAGAATAGGTTGAGGTCATTTCGACCCCAATGCCTCTAATCATTCGCTTTACCGGATGAGACTGTCAGAATGACGCGAACGTCATGTTTCTCGAGCGCCAGCTATCCTGAGGGAAACTTCGGATGGAACCAGCTATTAGATAGTTCGATTAGTCTTTCGCCCCTATACCCAGTTCGGACGATCGATTTGCACGTCAGAATCGCTTCGGTCCTCCATCAGGGTTTCCCCTGACTTCGACCTGACCAGGCATAGTTCACCATCTTTCGGGTCCCAGCGTGTACGCTCTCAGTGCGTCTCGATAATCGCACGGGGGCTTTCTCGAAACGCCTCGGGAATGCGGCGGGGCGTCTGGCGACGCCCGCGCATCTTCCCTGCGGCCGGCTCGAGGCCGACCTTTCACTTTCATTTCGCCTCTGGGTTTATCAGCGTTCCCAATGACTCGCGCACATGCTAGACTCCTTGGTCCGTGTTTCAAGACGGGTCCTGTGAGTGCCCAAAACAAAACCACCGCCGACCGGGACGCGTCCCGTCCGAGAGCGCGCCACTAACCGCCGGCAACCGAAAAGCGACGCCCGCGACGCACTAGACGCCGGGGGCCGCGATAAGGAAGCGGCTGTGACGCGACGGACGCCCTCACAGGTGGGGCGGACGCGATCCTCGTTCTCTACCGTCGCTCGTCAAATGTTCGACCGGCCCCGGCCGTGGACGCCGCGGCTCCGCCCCGCATAGCGAGACGGGACAACCGCACGGCGCATTCGACCGGGGCGCGACGGGTCGCGGTGTTATACTGAGGGAGAAGTGCACGCGCTCCGGGGGCCCGGCTGCGCACCCGGACACCCGCCGCCCCGACACGAGTGCCGAGGGCGAAGGTGTGCACCGAGACGCGGGCCCCGACGGAAGACGCGATGAATCTCCCCGTTCGCTCGTTTGAGTTCCACAGGTTTACCCCTGAACGGTTTCACGTACTCTTTAACTCTCTCTTCAAAGTTCTTTTCAACTTTCCCTCACGGTACTTGTTCGCTATCGGTCTCGTGGTAGTATTTAGCCTTAGATGGAGTTTACCACCCACTTAGGGCTGCACTCTCAAGCAACCCGACTCTGGGGAGAGAGACCGTCGCGGCCGGCTACCGTCGCTACGGGCCTGGCACCCTCTGCGGGTAAGCGGGCCCCGTTCAAGATGAACTTGGACAGGCAGCCGTGACTAATGACCGCGCGTGTATATATTACTCTCCTCCCTAACGCTACATTTCCCGGCGGCCCGCCTGGGCCGCAGGATTCAGCGCTGGGCTCTTCCCGTTTCGCTCGCCGCTACTCGGGGAATCCTCGTTAGTTTCTTTTCCTCCGCTTACTGATATGCTTAAGTTCGGCGGGTGATCTCTCCTGATTTGAGGTCGACGACAGAAAGATAATTTTATATTATATATAAATAATACAGACAGACAGAGGCGCGCGGCGGCGGGACCGCGTCGAGGGCGCGAGGATCGCCCCGCGAAGATCGCAAAAGGATCGATCGCGGTTTCACAGCGTCGTCGCTAGCCCCCGGACACGCGTTAGCGTCCGGCCGCGCGCTCGAAATTCGTCACACATTTGACCGGACGCCCGCGCGCGCGCCGACCGCCGGAGCGGGTCGGGCGGCGCGGGCGACGCCGGCAGCGCGCTCGCCGGGGCCCCCCCCCCTCGCGGACGAGGGTGAGAGACTCCGCGGCGAAGTCTGGTCGCATTGCGTGCGCGACCCTCAAACAGGAGTGGTCCGTGGACAAACTACGTCTTGCTCGGACCGCAATGTGCGTTCGAAATGTCGATGCTCATGTGTCCTGCAGTTCACACTCTGACGCGCATTTAGCTGCGTTCTTCATCGACCCACGAGCCGAGTGATCCGCCGTTCAGGGTAATAATTGTACAATTTTAAAATTGTCATTCGTTCACTTGTTTATCCGTCGCGTTTTGGGTGTTCGCGCGAGCGCAAACTGACCTTAGAAGATCAAAACAACAAAAAATAGCAACCTTAATGGTGATGCGCGCGCGCACACGCACACGCGCATCACTAAATCGCGACCGGACGCGGGCGCGGTCCCCCGACCCGTCAGGATCGAGAGAGCCGTCCCGCGACGCCGGCGGGTCCGCGGTTCGCGGCGGCGCCCTAGGGCGATCTCCGCCGCAGCGATGTCGGGCTCTCGGCCGCGCATCGTGATTCGTGTATTTTACATACAAGTATGTATATATATTACAAAATATATTATTACACAGGAAATGATCCTTCCGCAGGTTCACCTACGGAAACCTTGTTACGACTTTTACTTCCTCTAAATGATCAAATTCGGTCAAACTTTCCGACGCGTCGGACGCCCGAGACGAGCTTCCGCGCACCAGTCCGAAGACCTCACCAAATCATCCATCGGTAGTAGCGACGGGCGGTGTGTACAAAGGGCAGGGACGCAATCAACGCGAGCTGGTGACTCGCTTTTACTAGGAATTCCTCGTTCATGGGGGAGAATTGCAAACCCCAATCCCTATCACGAAGGGGTTTCATCGGGTTACCCGGGCCGTTAGGCCAAGGAGGACACGCTGATCCCTTCAGTGTAGCGCGCGTGCGGCCCAGGACATCTAAGGGCATCACAGACCTGCTATTGCTCAATCTCGTGCGGCTATATATACCGCCGGTCCCTCTAAGAAGATTTTCATTGTACGCCGGTAGTGAAGACCGCGAGACGCACGCACGCGACGCGAGCGCCGCGGAACGCGCGCACGCGGACCCTCGTGATACCGGTTGCACGTCTATTTAATAGGCTAGAGTTACGTTCGTTACCGGAATTAACCTGACAAATCGCTCCACCAACTAAGAGCGGCCATGCACCACCACCCACCGAATCGAGAAAGAGCTGTTAATCCGTCAATCCTTCCAGTGTCCGGGCCTGGTGAGTTTTCCCGTGTTGAGTCGAATTAAGCCGCAGGCTCCACTCCTGGTGGTGCCCTTCCGTCAATTCCTTTAAGTTTCAGCTTTGCAACCATACTCCCCCCGGAGCCCGAAAGCTTTGGTTTCCCGGGAGCTGCCCACCGGGTTAAAATTATGAACTTCGGCGGATCGCTGGCTGGCATCATTTATGGTTAGAACTACAGCGGTATCTAATCGCCTTCGAACCTCTAACTTTCGTTCTTGATTAATGAAAACACCTTTGGCAAATGCTTTCGCTTTAGTCCGTCTTGCGACGATCCAAGATTTCACCTCTAACGTCGCAATACGAATGCCCCCAGTTGTCCCTATTAATCATTACCTCTGGTATCAGAAAGCCAACAAAACAGAACCGAGGTCCTATTCTATTATTCCATGCGTACAATATTCAGGCAAGTGTTAGCCCGCTTTGAGCACTCTAATTTGTTCAAAGTAAACAGCCGCGACGGCCCGCCTCGGCGCGCGGCCGACCGTGAGGACGACCGCGACACACCGGCGGTGGACGCACCGGCGAGAAGCCCCGCAGACGTGCCTGTCGTACCGCATTCGGTAGACCGACACCGCAGGACACAATTTCAACTACGAGCTTTTTAACCGCAACAACTTTAGTATATGCTATTGGAGCTGGAATTACCGCGGCTGCTGGCACCAGACTTGCCCTCCAATGGATCCTCGTTAAAGGATTTAAAGTGTAATCATTCCGATCACGAGGCCTCGGACGAGTCCCGTATCGTTATTTTTCGTCACTACCTCCCCGTGCCGGGAGTGGGTAATTTGCGCGCCTGCTGCCTTCCGTGGATGTGGTAGCCGTTTCTCAGGCTCCCTCTCCGGAATCGAACCCTGATTCCCCGTTACCCGTGACAACCATGGTAGTCGCATAAACTACCATCGACAGTTGATAAGGCAGACATTTGAAAGATGCGTCGCCGGTGCTAGACCGTGCGATCAGCTCAAAGTTATCTAGAGTCATCTCGAATGGCGACGGACGGGGCGCGAACCCCGCCGCCGATTGGTTTTTGATCTAATAAAAGCATCCCTCCCGTTGCCGGTCAGGACCTCGTTTGCATGTATTAGCTCTAGAATTGCCACAGTTATCCAAGTAACCGTGTACGATCTAAGGAACCAAAACTGATATATTGAGCCATTCGCGGTTTCACCTTAATTCGGCTTTTACTGAGACTTGCATGGCTTAGTCTTTGAGACAAGCATATGATTACTGGCAGGATCAACCAGGGAGCTGTTCTTCGGGTTAGCTGCGTAACCGAGAGACACTGCTCGGACACGGCGTGTTCGCGCGCGGCGAGTCACCCGCCGCGCCACGCTCTGTGACACTCACACTCCGTCGATAAAAGAACAATTTGCTCAT
>NW_028281982.1:0-17794 GCF_059751285.1 Brachycentrus maculatus
CTATGGAGGCGGATGGATCATTGTTAGACGGGAGGAATATCTAATTTAACATACTCAACCTATAAAGGATTGTATTAGACTCGTGAAGTGTTTATAACACCCGATATAATCAATATTTTAATTCAACATTTTCTTTTGGAAAATTTGCCTTCGCAAATACGTTGTTTTCGTAAGTTGGTAATGAATGACGTCACAGAAACGATGGACTTAATTTAATATTGTTAACATTGCTAAATTATTGGCGGCTCTATTTGTTGATATCTATGGTCCACCCTCCCCTCATATTTGTACAACACAAATGGTAGTGTGGTGGTAAACAAACAATCCACACTACTACTATTACAGCTCTATAAACCATAGATAATAAACCATGTGACGTCATAAAACGTTCGATGTTTTAAATTTGATGACGTATGCGAACGCACGTTTTTCGTTTTATTAAAATATGTAAAGTTTAAACCTTCATATCTCCCTTAGTTCCCTACAGATTTCAATAAGAATGCTACCGATAGTCTTGTGATTTTTCATATTAGTTTATTAGCCAATAAACCAGCATCGTGACAAAAATCTATTTTGGAAGTTTACCTTGAGCAGAAAAAGTTTAAGGAACACTGTTCTAGCGTGTAGTTGTTTGACTTTCCTGGTTGAATATTTTCTCTTTGGAGTCCGTCTCGGAACTTTGAGTTGAGTGAAAATATTCACAGATTTATAGCGGCTACACATATATTGCTCACTCCTTTCAACAACGTCATATATTATATTTAAAAAAAACTTGATTTTTCAGGAGATCGTTTTTAAAGCTTAAAAATATAATAAAATATATTAAAAATAAATATCAAGCCACTTATTGAACTTTTTACTGTGCAACAGATCTTTTTAGGTAAAACTTGAATTTTTTTTCTTCATTTGAAAAATATTTAATATATTTTTAAAAAAATAACTAAACAATACCTTTTTTTCAAAATGCAAAAACAACACTTTCTGCCCTGTAGCGGGTAAATATTAAGTTAAGAATATGCCGCTTTTGATGGGATATAGTACATTTTCTGGGCATTTCGAAAACATGTACAACTGAGAATTGACGATTTTTGATATATGACGTTCTTGAAAGGAGTGAGCGAAATATTTTTAAAAAACTTGATTTTTCAAGAGATCGTTCAATGAAATGAAATGTATTAAAAATAAATATCAAGCTACTTATTGAATTTTTTACTGTGCAACAGATCTTTTCAGAATGTTTTTTCTCTATTTGAAAATATTTAGTATATTTAAAAAAATAATTAAACAATACTATTTTTCAAAAGTATTGTTTAATTATTTTTTACAAACAATACTTTTTGTCCGCCTCCATAGTGTAATGGTCAGCACGCTCGACTATCATTCTGGAGGTCCCGGGTTCGATTCCTAAGGGGGGTAAAATAAATATAAGTGATTTATTCACTGTAATATTTATTCAATACTACCATGGACTGGTACCTGAAGCGGAGGGCTGATCACCTTTTCTTCATGAGTTAACGATCAAGATAACACTGCGTTTATATGCAGTGCCCTATGCACCATTGGGGTGCGGATAAGGGTTTGATGATGATGATGATTTTTTCAAAATGCAAAAACAGCACTTTCTGCCCTGTAGCGGGTAAATATTAAGTTAAAAATATGCCGCTTTTGCTGGGATATAGTACATTTTCTGGGCATTCAGAAAACGTGCACAGCTGCAAATTGACGATTTTTGATATGTGACGTTGTTGAAAGGAGTGAGCTATATCTGAAAGTTGGCATGGAAAGTCGAGATAAATCAGAAAATAACTTCAAATATTAATCAATATTTACTGTAGGCAATTGTTAGCCAATGTACAATGGGCTGTAAAGCTGCGGTGGGACATTTTTCACGCTGATTACGACGCTGCCCTACGCGACGCGTGACCGTAAAACAGTAATGTGGCATTGTGACCGATACAAGCGTGTTACATGTCGCTCACTCCTTTCAAGAACGTCATAAATCAAAAATCGACAATTTTCAGTTGTGCATGTTTTCGGAATGCCCATAAAATGAACTATATCCCAGCAAAAGAGGCATATTTTTAACTTAATATTTACCCGCTGCAGGGCAGAAAGTGTTGTTTTTGCATTTTGAAGAAAATGTATTGTTTAATTATTTTTTTAAATATATTAAATATTTTTCAAATGGAGAAAAAACCTTCAGGTTTTACCTAAAAAGATCTGTTGCACAGTAAAAAGTTCAATAAGAGGCTTGATATTTATTTTTAAAACACTATGTTATATTTTAAAACATTAAAAACGTTCTCCTGAAAAATCAAGTTTTTTGATTTATGACGTTCTTGAAAGGAGTGAGCGATATGCCTGTGGGGACAATATTATAGACATTCAACATATCGCTCACTGTTTTCAACAACGTCATATATCAAAAATGTCAATTTCCAGGTGTGCATGTTTTTGGAATACCCAATGTACTATATAACAGGAAAAGCGGCATCTTTTTAACTTAATATTTACCCGCTACACGGCAGAAAGTGTTGTTTTTGCATTTTGAAGAAAAGGTATTATTTAATTCATTTTTTAAATATACTAAATATTTTTCAAATGGAGAGAAATTTTTCAGGTTTTAGCTAAAAAGATCTGTTGCACAGTAAAACGTTCAATAAGTAGCTTGATATTTATTTTTAATATACATCATTATATTTTCAAACTTTAAAAACGATCTCCTGCGAAATCAAGTTTTTTGAATTACGACGTTGTTGAAAGGAGTGAGCGATATCTACACCTAGCTATTTGGCTAACGCCTCTGACGTCACGAAAAGTCTACCCTGACAAGCTTTCTCCCTCGGTCCATTCATCTTTCTTCATCTCGGTCATCCTTACAAGCTAGCTCCGCAGGAACACCGCATCCGAAGTACAATTGTTTTCTCTAGATTTCATCATGGCTAATTCTCAATTTACCTCTTCGCATGTTGTTTATTTTGTATTTTTTAATTACCTAACGTCCAAGTGACTCTGAAATCTAGCTACGGCTTATGCAGCACCGCTTATCATGTCCCTACTCAGGCTTCAACTTTATAAGTTTCATAGCCTTTGCCTACTCGTGAGTGGATTTACTCTTTATGTTTAAAGTTACTATAATTTCATGTAATTCATGAGTGAAAATTCTAGGCAAAAACACTCGCCATCTCGCTAGAGGCATGACTTTATACAGATCATTGATTTATATAGATGAAGAAGAATATTTAAGTTTTGTATTTTGTATGTTAAAAGCATTGTCCGCCTCCATAGTGTAATGGTCAGCACGCTCGGCTTCCGTTCTGGAGGTCCCGGGTTCGATTCCAAAGGGGGGTAAAATAAATATAAGTGATTTTTTTACTGTGATATTTATTCAATATTACCCTGGACTGGTACCTTAAGCGGAGGGCTGATCACCTTTCCTTCGTGTGTTAACGATCAAGATAACACTGTGTTTATATAATGCAGTGCCCTATGCACCATTCGGGTGCGGATAAGGGTTTGAATGAATGAATGATTTTTTCACTGTAATATTTATTATATATTACCCTGGACTGGTACCTTAAGCGGAGGGCTGATCACCTTTCCTTCATATGTAAACGATCAAGATAACACTGCGTTTATATGACGCAGTGCCCTATGCACCATTGGGGTGCGGATGAGGATTTTATTTTTATTTTATTTGACCAGCAACCGGGTTTCGTCGTTACCGACATCATCAGACTGGTAATGTCGGAAAAGGTGAAACCCGGTTGCTGGTATAATAAAATTTATGTGGAAAAAACTACATGTTGTTATTTTAATCTAAGAATAGGGGTGTTTGGGAAGAAGTAGTCTGGGAGGGGCTTACGACTCGTCATAGGCTAGTGTGTAAGGGATGTGGGTATGTTGATGACACATTGGCGACAACAGCATTGCCGCAATCGTGTGCATACCCGCATAGTCTGGCAAGCGGATTCTAGATTAGTCTCTCATAGAAACCAGTCACTCACTTAGAGCTACCTAGTAATACTCATTTGTGATAAACAAAACTCAAAGTACTAGCGAGTTATTACTGATCTAACCTAACCATCACGCCACTTCCCACAGGGGTAGGCAGAGAGAATAGAACGCCATACCAATATATCTTTGCATCCTGCATCCAGTCTACTCTCATCCTTCCCAAACCATCCCAAGCCGCCTTCCTTAGTTTGCTGGATAGTGCTCATCTCAGCCTTGCACCCTTTCCTTATATCACCATTGGAACATCTACCATACATGGTCTTGCCGCACTGAGAGATGGCATTCCGACTGCATCCAGTCTACTCTCATCCTTCCCAAACCATCCCAAGCCGCCTTCCTTAGTTTGCTGGATAGTGCTCATCTCAGCCTCTTTCCTTGTATCACCATTGGAACATCTACCATACATGGTCTTGCCGCACTGAGAGATGGCATCCCGACTGCATCCAGTCTACTCTCATCCTTCCCAAACCATCCCAACCCGCCTTCCTTAGTTTGCTGGATAGTTCTCATCTCAGCCTTGCACCCTTTCCTTATATCACCATTGGAACATCTACCATACATTGTCTTGCCGCACTGAGAGATGGCATCCCGACTGCATCCAGTCTACTCTCATCCTTCCCAAACCATCCCAAGCCACCTTCCTTAGTTTGCTGGATAGTGCTCATCTCAGCCTTGCACCCTTTCCTTGTATCACCATTGGAACATCTACCATACATGGTCTTGCCGCACTGAGAGATGGCATCCCGACTGCATCCAGTCTACTCTCATCCTTCCCAAACCATCCCAACCCGCCTTCCTTAGTTTGCTGGATAGTTCTCATCTCAGCCTTGCACCCTTTCCTTATATCACCATTGGAACATCTACCATACATGGTCTTGCCGCACTGAGAGATGGCATCCCGACTGCATCCAGTCTACTCTCATCCTTCCCAAACCATCCCAAGCCGCCTTCCTTAATTTGCTGGATAGTGCTCATCTCAGCCTTGCACCCTTTCCTTATATCACCATTGGAACATCTACCATACATGGTCTTGCCGCACTGAGAGATGGCATCCCGACTGCATCCAGTCTGCTCTTATCCTTCCCAAACCATCCCAAGCCGCCTTCCTTAGTTTGCTGGATAGTGCTCATCTCAGCCTTGCACCCTTTCCTTATATCACCATTGGAACATCTACCATACATGGTCTTGCCGCACTGAGAGATGGCATTCCGACTGCATCCAGTCTACTCTCATCCTTCCCAAACCATCCCAAGCCGCCTTCCTTAGTTTGCTGGATAGTGCTCATCTCAGCCTTGCACCCTTTCCTTATATCACCATTGGAACATCTACCATACATGGTTTTGCAGCAATGAGAGATGGCATTATGACTGCATTCAGTCTACTTTCATCCTTCTTTTCCCAACTCCATGCTTCACTTCCACACATTAGGATATATATCATTCAACCTCAATTTAAAAAAGTGGCCAGTAAACAATTTAAGTAGGTACTCACCCTTGCAGATTTCTTTCTTCAAATCACCATACAAATAAAAGAATATACTTATAATGATTTGAAAAAAAAACCAAACGCGAATCACGTGCCTAAAAATTTCATATTCCGCATCCTCACTTCGGGAAACTTCGGTAAACTTCGGCTGTGCCATTTTTTTTCCGAGTCCGAGCGCGAATTTGAAATATTTTTGAAAAATGTTCCATCCGAAAGGCTGTCGAATTTATAATTATAAAATCGAGTACTTACTTCAAGGTTTAAAAGAGGGGTAAGTTTTATAATTTAATATTAATTTATATAGAACATACTATACACTGTTTTTTTTATATATATTTTAATGCTATGTATATTTATATTTATTTTATACTAATTGAACGTGATAATTAGTGATTTATTTTTATTTATTTATTTTTCTACCGCGTGAAATATCAAAAATTATTATACTTCGTTTGGTGTTCGTGATGACTATTGGATACACTGTGACACGTCTGCCTCGTGTTAGCGGGTCTTATATAGACTATGTGACGTCACAATATGTGCAGTATTGTACCTGTGTTCTTATCACTGAAATACCTGTCGCCTAAGTCGAACCAAAGATTCCAAAACAGTTTTACAAAATATATTTATGTTTAGTAAATACCAGGTAAAAAAAAACCAGCACAACTTAAAAAGGAGAAGATTAAAAATACTTTATCCATGATTGAAAATACCAGGTCAAAGGTTGAAAAGACCACGAAGACGGATGAAAAGACAATATCGAAGTTCGAAAATACCACGTCCAAGGTAAATATCATACTGAAAATATGAAATGGAAGATTGAAAATATCATATCGAAGATCGAAAAGACAGCGTCTAAATTAAAAATACCACAAAGAAGATTAAACGACCACGTCGACGATTGAAAATACCATGTCAAAGTTTGAAAATACCATTTCCAAGGCTTCATACTGAACATACAAAATCGAAGAATAAAAATGCCACGTCGATTCGATGAAAATGCACATCAAATACAATTTCGAAGATTGTAAATACCATGTAATTTTATAAATATATATATATATATATATATATATATATATATATATATATATATATATATATATATATATATATATATATATATATATATATATATAAATATATATATATATATATATATATATATATATATATATATATATATATATATATATATATATATATATATATATATATATATATATATATATATATATATATATATATATATATATATATATATATATATATATATATATATATATATATATATATATATATATATATATATATATATATATATATATATATATATATATATATATATATATATATATATATATATATATATATATATATATATATATATATATATATATATATATATATATATATATATATATATATATATATATATATATATATATATATATATATTTATATATTTATATATATATATATATATATATATATATATATATATATATATATATATATATATATATATATATAAAATATCCATAGACCCCATGTAATCTTGATTCGCGATGGCGTTATCAGTGCTCGGCTGTCCAAACTCAAAACACAGTATTTTTTTGGTAGTACGTTTTTTTTTGCATTTTTGGACTAAGTAGAGTCTACTTAGTCCGAAAATGCAAAAAAAACGTACTACAAAAAAATGTCCCTTATTGTGTTTTAAGTTTGGACAGCCGTGCTGCTTTTGAGGTACAAAAAAACAGGTTTAAAATAAATGAAAAATATTTTTTTAAACATTTTTTATCTTTATTTTAAATTCTTTTGCATTACACGGTATATCATAATTACAAGTACAACAAAATATATATTATAAATATATTTATTATTAATACAAAAAATATCCGACAAAGGCATGGCCTGTGTCTACCTACACACAGGCCATACCTACGAATACATTTTATTTCAGGTTATAATAAAAGGGCACTGACAAGAATACAATACATATCAGAAATATAATTAGATTAGAAGTGCTAATACAACTACAAATATTTGATTTTAACAGAAAACAAAAAATAAAAAAATAAAAAAATGAAAAGTTGTGGAGGTCCTCAGCAAAAAGTTACATTTCCAGCATTGCACAAAAATCCTTTAATGAAAATCTGTTCTGTTGACTGTATTCTATCAAAATCTTAGTTAAAGTTGCGACAAAACGTGACCAATCCCGTGTTAAACCAATATGAAATCATTCAATCGCACCAAAACGTAACAATTTTACATACAAGCTAGAATTCCTGATTACTTAAAATAATTTTTTTTAAACGGAAATGTAACGTTTTGGTGAGGACCTCCACATATTGCTTGCTCCTTTCAACAACGTCATATATCAAAAAACTTGATTTTTAATGAGATCATTTTTAAAGTTTAAAAATATAATACAATGTATGTAAAATAAATATCAAGCCACTTATTGAACTTTTTACTGTGCAACAGATATTTTTAGATAAAACCTGAATAATTTTTCTCTTTTTAAAAAATATTTTGTATATTTAAAAAAATAATTAAACAATACCTTTTCTTCAAAATGCAAAAACAACACTTTCTACCCTGTAGCGGGTAAATATTTAGTTTAAAATATGCCGCTTTTGCTGGGATATAGTACATTTTCTGGGCATTCCGAGAACGTGCACAACTGGAAATCGAGGATTTTAGATTTATGACGTTCTTGAAAGGAGTGAGCGATATGTTGTAATATATGATTTGTAAATGTTGAACGCCACTGGTCGCTAAATACTCAAACGTGTGTGCTGCTCGCGGGAATTACTCATATTAACAGATGCAGGCCGGACAGAGGCGGACTGGTCAAAAAGTAAAAACGTTTCCCTAGATAACTAAACCATATTTCGGTACTGTAAAGGCAAAGGGGTATATCTGTCAAATTTTTCCTTTTCTAAGTTTGTTCCACAAAATGTCTAAAATATTGTATTCCATAATTTGGAAAAAGGATATAGCTGTAGTTGTAATATTTAGTTTTATTGAGATATGGTTTTAGATCGAGTGGTCAGGGTGGCAGCGGACAGCAGCATAGGCGGGAGCAGACCCTCAGGAAGACCACCTAAACGATGGAAGGATAGCTGGTCTTCCACCTCCCAGGAGCGACCCGAGAATGACAGGACCTAGTCCTAAAAGAAGAAGAAGAAGAAGAAGAGATATGTTCATTTACAAATCGCTCGCTCCTTTCAAGAACGTCATAAATCAAAAATTGACAATTTTCAGTTGTGCATGTTTTCGGAATGCCCAGAAAATGTACTATATCCCAGCAAAAGAGGCATATTTTAAACTTAATATTTACCCGCTACAGGACAGAAAGTGTCGTTTTTTCATTTTGAAGAAAAGGTATTGTTTAATTATTTTTTTAAATATACTAAAAATTTTTCAAATGGAGAAAAAACCTTCAGGTTTTACCTAAAAAGATCGCTTGCACAGTAAAAAGTTTAATAAGTGGTTTGATATTTATTTTTAATACATTGTATTACATTTTTAAACTTTAAAAACGTTCTCCTGAAAAAACATTTTTTTTTTATTTATGACGTTCTTGAAAGGAGTGAGCGAAATACATAAAACAAATGAGTTATTCAATTTCACAAGTTAAAATTTGTAAACCAGTAAAATTTGGTCTGAGACAGATATACCCCTTTGCCTTTACACTACCGATTTGTAGATACATAGTAACTAAACATTCGTCAGGCGGACTACGCAATTAAAAACGTGGAAATTATCAAAAGTATTTATTAAAAATAGTAACTGGTTTCATGGCACTTAAGTGACTATGGAATGAATTACCTCTTCACGTAAACAAATGCACCTTCTCCAATAATTTTTAAGAAACGTCTGAGACATTACTATCTGTCATTAGTACCCTAACTGTCCATCAAACCTCCTCCCTCTACCTCCTTCCCTAAACTCCCTTCTTCCTTTGCCCTCCTTATTATCATATTTTGTAATTTATGTTTTTTTGACACTAGATAAGTAAACTATATTTGTAGATACATAGTAACTAAACATTCGTCAGGTAGACTTCTTCATACCCTCATCCGCACCCGATGGTGCATAGGGCACTACATCACATAAACGCTGTGTTATCTTGATCGTTAACACATGAAGGAAAGGTGACCAGCCCTCCGCTTCAGGTACCAGTCCAGGGTAATATTGGATAAATATTAGAGTGAAAAATCACTTATTTTTATTTGACCCCCCCTGGGAATCGAACCCGGGACCTAAAGGGAACCCGGGACGGTAGCTAAACGCGCTAACCATTACACCACGGAGGCGGACAAGGCAGACTACCCAATTAAAAACGTGAAAATGATCAAAAGTATTTATTTAAAATAGTAACTGGTTACATGACACTTGAGTTTGGTTTATTAGGGATGAATGTAAGAGACATTTGACAATAAATCAGTATTCCGTAAACAGAGCCTGGCGGGTGCGGGGTGCAGGGAACTAAGTGCACTTGGCTTGCACCCAGAAGGGCGTCGTCGCGTGGACGAATGTTTAGTAATTAAAATACCATGATGCCAAGAATTTTTTTTTGAAAAATTGTGCCTTGGACATGGTATTATCAATTTGGGATATGGTCTGAGCTCTTGTGCTTGGAGAGTGACTTACACTCGAAGTTTATTGTTTTATTTGATTAATGGTATTTGATTATTGTCCGCCTCCGTAGTGTAATGGTCAGCACGCTCGGCTACCGTTCTGGAGGTCCCGGGTTCGATTCCCAAGGGGGGTAAAATAAATATAAGAGATTTATTCACAAATATTACAATATTTATTCAACACTACCATGGACTGGTACCTGAAGCGGAGGCCTGATCACCTTTCCTTCATGTGTAAACGATCAAGATAACACTGCGTTTATATGACACAGTGCCCTATGCATCATTGGGGTGCGGATAAGGGTTATTATTATTATTATAATGGTAAAATGGTGTTTTTCTTTTCTTTTGTGTATATTTTTTAAAGATTTACATGTAATGGGCATTCATTTTTTTTCTTAAGAATTTTATATATATTCTATTTTTTTTTTCTTTATGGAGTTAATTGGAGTATTTTTTCCCCAAATATTTTAAGTTTTGCTGAAATTGTTTAGTATAGTAGGAATTTGGAAGATAATTTTTTTTTTAAATCCTTCTTGTTGGGTTTTTCCAATCCTGGCCTGTGTCTCCGGGCTCCTAACGGGTATAACGAGGAGTTACTAGCCAGTATTTACCCAATCTACCGCTCGCAGTAGTTGTTCCTAAAAAAATCCCTAATTTGTTTAAACAGCGGGTCTATTTTATGGAAGAATACAACTCGCCCGCCATTTACGTCCTAGTTTCCAAATTTAATTATATACTTAAAACTCAAGTTCAATTGACTTCTTCATTCATTTTATCATGACTGGATCTTCACCACAAAGATGACATCTCAAGATATACATTACAGGTGTCTCAACAGCGACAAAGCATGAATTCATTTCATTAAAAGAAAATATGGAAGTGTACTACTCGCCCGCAATTTGCGCCCTTATTTCAAAATATTATTATAGACTTAAAACTCAAGTTCGATTGAATTTTTCATTCATTCTATCATGACTGGATTTTTAGCGTAAAGATGACATCTCAAGATATACATTACAGGTGTCTCAACAGAGACAAAGCATCGATTATCCTGATAATCTTTTCACTAAAATAAAATATGGAAGTATACTACTCGCCCGCAATTTACGCCCTAATTTCAAAATATTATTATAGACTTAAAATTCAAGTTCGATTGACTTCTTCATTCATTCTATCATGACTGGGTTTCACCACAAAGATGACATCTTAAGATATAAATTAAAAATGACAAAGCATGAATTATTTTCATTAAAAGAAAATATGGAAGTAGGTATACTACTCGCCCGCCATTTACACCCTAATTTCAAAATATTATTTATGACCTTACTAGAATCAACATCACACACACACACACACACACACACACACACACACACACACACACACACACACACACACACACACACACACACACACACACACACACACACACACACACACACACACACACACACACACACACACACACACACACACACACACACACACACACACACACACACACACACACACACACACACACACACACACACACACACACACACACACACACACACACACACACACACACACACACACACACACACACACACACACACACACACACACACACACACACACACACACACACACACACACACACACACACACACACACACACACACACACACACACACACACACACACACACACACACACACACACACACACACACACACACACACACACACACACACACACACACACACACACACACACACACACACACACACACACACACACACACACACACACACACACACACACACACACACACACACACACACACACACACACACACACACACACACACACACACACACACACACACACACACACACACACACACACACACACACACACACACACACACACACACACACACACACACACACACACACACACACACACACACACACACACACACACACACACACACACACACACACACACACACACACACACACACACACACACACACACACACACACACACACACACACACACACACACACACACACACACACACACACACACACACACACACACACACACACACACACACACACACACACACACACACACACACACACACACACACACACACACACACACACACACACACACACACACACACACACACACACACACACACACACACACACACACACACACACACACACACACACACACACACACACACACACACACACACACACACACACACACACACACACACACACACACACACACACACACACACACACACACACACACACACACACACACACACACACACACACACACACACACACACACACACACACACACACACACACACACACACACACACACACACACACACACACACACACACACACACACACACACACACACACACACACACACACACACACACACACACACACACACACACACACACACACACACACACACACACACACACACACACACACACACACACATTCATTTGCTAGTCCTACACTAAATATTTTGTACTAATCTTTATGTTTCTGTGGTTCACTATAATTGGCTTGTTTAATGTATATCTTTTAATTGTTTTGTTTACATATGTTGCTGTTGTCAACCCAAATAAAAAAATAATAATTCCATCCTCTCTACCTGCGACTAGATGTAGAGTGTCTAGGAGTGTGCCAGGACCGACGAGTGTGGCATTCCATCCTCTGTGTCTACCGTGGGGGGAAAAGGTATTATATGTATTGAAAATAATATACTGGATTCCGATACTGTAATGATCATGTAAACAGAATGTCAGATGACAGACGTCCACGTATCGCCCTTCGAGGAATCCCTGAAGGACGCAGACCCCCAGGCAGACCTCCAAAAAGATGGAAAGACAGCTGGGAGTCAACATCCCAAGAGCTACAAGCGGAGGCACAAACAGATTCTTAGGATCTAGAAAAGGAAGAAGAAGAAGAAGAAGAAGAAAATGCGTCTTTTGCAAGTATTTTCCGACGTCTTCAACAAACACACAAACGTTGTGCTTATCTGAGCGTAGATAAGGTATCTATCTCTTGTTGGAGCATACAGAAAACTAAGGCGTACTTAACGCAACACTGCCTTGTTCATTTCTTTATTTATTCATAATTTATGTTTACTTTTCATTTTTCATCATTCCACGGTACCTGCCTTCATTTAAATTATTTATTTATTTATTTATTGAACGGCTAAATCGGCCTTTAACATAATACATATAACTATAAAGTATCTAATATAAATATACACTAATGAATACACTAATAGAGAAATAAAAAGTCTTAAACATAAAATAATAATAAAATAACAAATAGTAAGCACTGGTAAATACACGTCTCCTTCACACACTATCAGCGAGCAGCGAGAGAGAGTGAAACACAACGTTTAAATTTATCCATTATAACATGGAGAAGAAATGCTGAGAAAGTACAGACTTCAAGGTGGAAATTTTTTTTTTAAATAAATCTGTACTATCAAAAGTGGTTTAGGTATGGATAAGGCATTGTAGGCACTGTTTTTCTGCCTATATAGAATTTTCATGCATTTTAAGTTTATTCTATAAAGTTTTTTTTTCTTTTTTTGATGCCTCTCAGCAGTCAAGTTGATGACTTTCAGTCAACAGAAATATAGAAGTCTGGGCATTTACCGGGCTTACAACCGTCATAGGCTGCTTTAACAATTCTTCATTCAACATTCACCAATAGTACCCATGATTGACAACCACACTACTCAAATTCTTGGAACTTCTATGTATATTGTTCAATGTTGAAAAATAATATAAAAATAAAACTAATTATTCAACCGACAGCTTCTCACCTCTTGTGTTTGGCTAATTTCTCACCGTGTTTGCACACTCTCGAAGGGCAATGTGGCTAACATGTGAAGTCGCGGAATCGGAGAGAACATTGCATAGTTTGCATTATGTACAAATAATGCGAATACAGATTTTTGCCTAGTACCTCTTCGACGCACGCTAAGCTTTATTTGATTTGAGATCAGGGCTGTCCAAAAAAATGTTAAGAATTTTATATAATAGTACCAAATCAGTAATTACCCTTCTATCACTAAGATTTATTAATTTCAGCCGCTTCATTATGCAATTATGATTTAACTCAACAATGGGTATATTAAATTTAAAGTTAATGTATCTAATGAACTTGTGTTGTACTCTCTCTACGCTGTCTATATACAGGATGGTACAAAATTAATGAACTCCGATCCGTAATGGGGGATCCTTGCGATCCAAAAATACCATCCAATTTAAAGGGAAAAGTCTACCAATCACTTCTCAGAATATGTATAGCACCTTCTCTAGGCAACTAGAAACTGCTGAAATGCGAATGCTTAAATGGTCAGCTGGAGTGTCCCTTAGAGACAAAATAAAGACAACATTTTGAGTGTGTCCAAATACTCGTTCACAAATCTGGATCATCTCCAATATAGGAGTTATTTTTCATATTATTTTTTGACATCTCATCAAAGATGAAGAAGAATATGGAAGTCTGGGCATTTACGGGGCTGACGTCAGTTAAAATAATAAAAATGATTTTTTCTGGCGTTTCTCATGTATGTGATTATAATCCAGGATTCGGACCTCACATCCATACAAATGAAAGAGTTTCTGCTCAATAAAAAAAGCTTCTTCATCTCACCAATAGATGTCTCTAGTGAAATTCTAATGATTCAAGTACAATGTTTCGAAACCGGATCATATATCGCTCACTCCTTTCAACAACGTCATTCATAAAAATCGTCGATTTTCAGTTGTGCATGTTTTCGGAATGCCCAGAAAATGTACTATGTCCCAGCCAAAGCGGCGTATTTTTAACTTAATATTTACCCGCTACAGGGCAGAAAGTGTTGGTTTTGCATTTTGAAGAAAAGGTATTTTTTTATTATTTTTTAAATGTACTAAATATTTTTCAAATGGAGAATAAACCTTGAGGTTTTACCTAAAAACATCTGTTGCACAGTAAAAAGTACAATAAGTGGCTTGATATTTAGTTTTAATACATTTCATTTTATGTGTAAACTTTAAAAACGATCTCCTAAAAAATCAGGTTTTTTGATATATGACGTTATTGACAGGAGTGGGCGATATAGGTATAGGACATTCAAGAATTTGAGTAGTGTGGTTGTCAATCATGAGTAGAATCACTTAAACCAGCATATGACGGTCGTAAGCCCCGTAAATGCCTAGACTTCCATATTCTTCTTCATCTACGTTGAGATGTCAAAAAATAATATCATAAATAACTCCTATAATTGGATATAATCCAGATTTGTGAACTAGTATTTGAACACACTCAAAATGTTGTACGTGTGAAATTTAAATAAATTTGAAATTCTTCAAGATAACGCTATGAGAATAGTGCTTAAGAAAAATAGATGCAAGAATGTAGAAAAAATGAGAAAAGAACTCAACTGGTTACCTATAAAAAAGAGACTAATATATAATTTGCTTGTCTTAACACATAAAAATTTTAACGATAAATTACCCCGATATTTCAATGATAAAGTAGTTTAAATAAATAAAAAAATCATGGACATAGTACTAGAAATAAGGATAAAATATACTGCCTTAAAAAAAAACGAGTAGCAAAATTGTATAATGTATAAGGGTTTGAAAATGTATGATGAAATGCCTGAATGTATGAAAAATGAAGAGTCTGAAATAATTTAAAAATAAATGTTTCATTTACTGTAAAAAGATGTAAATATATGTATGATGTAAATTAAGTGTCCGCCTCCGTAGTGTAATGGTCAGCACGCTCAGCTACCGTTCTGGAGGTCCCGGGTTCGATTCCCAAGGGGGGTAAAATAAATATGAGTGATTTTTTCACTGTCATATTTATTCAATATTACCCTGGACTGGTACCTGAAGCGGAGGGCTGATCACCTTTCCTTCATGTGTAAACGATCAAGATAACACTGCGTTTATATGACGCAGTGCCCTATGCACCATTGGGGTGCGGATAAGGGTTTTATTATTATCAAATTAAGTGTAAAAATAGTTTGTTTGAAATGTAATGTAAGCTGACGTAGGAAATAAATAAAATATATATATTTTTAAATAGGTCAAATATAATAAAAATAGAATAAGAACTCCACCTTATTATATTTTTATCAACTAATATTATATCAATAAAAATATGTAAGGTACGCTAAATATTATAATATTATATGATTAAAACCTGAACAACCCACACAGTTTAAAATGGTGACCTCTAAAATTATTAATACATATAAAAATTTAAAAATTAACATATGAAAATTTTAACGATAAATTACCTACATATTTTAAGGATAAAGTACTTTTAAATAAATAAAAAAATCATGAACATAGTACTAGAAATAATGATAAAATAGGACTGCCATTTAAAAAAAACGGAGTCAAAAACATTGTATAATGCATAAGGGTTTAAAAAAGTAATATAAGCTGACGTAAGAAATATATAAATAAAAGTATTTTTTAAATAGGTCAAATATGATAAAAATAGAATAATAACTCCACCATATTTTATTTTTATCAACTAATAAATCAATGTTATAAGTTAAGTATTAAAAATATGTAAGGTACGCTAAATATTATAATATTATCATGATTAAAACCTGAACAACCCACACAGTTTAAAATGGTGACCTCTAAAATGTATACATATGTGCTATTTTCATATAGCTCAGTGATAACGATTGAATGAGCTTGAATTTTAAATCAGTAGTTATTTTTACACTGCCCGACGTACTCGCCATTTGAGGTTAGAAATCATACATTTATTTACTCGTAACTTTGTTCAAACTCGACAAAACCACGAAATACCGTTCGTTTTTTGTTGACAGTCAATTCTTTCACGTTTTTGCATTGAAAAACGCATAATAAATAGAAAATAACCGATTGTAACCTTGGTTTGTTGTGTTTAATCGTAGTGATGGGATCAAATCCATAACTCGAATCAAACATAGCAAGATGTTAATCAATTAAATTGTAGGTTTGATCTTTCAACGCTAATCAATGCACAAAATAGGTTGCATATGACGTATTTCTAGCTCCTGATATATTCGATAATTCGACATCAAAAACTTGCTCGGTAAACGTTAATACATACTCATACAATCAATTGACACGTGTAACCGCAACAAGTGTCATATAGTGGTATTTACCAAGTGAAAATAAGATTAAAAATGGACAGATATTACAGCAAAATGACAGCCGAATCTATTAATGAAGCCAGTACCTTAAACTGGAAAGAAATATAAAACATTTGATGTATTGAAATTAAAATAACAGCGAAAATACTGTCATATCTTCCATTTCTACCGATGACGTTTGTTTATTATTCGAAAACCTATCCCATTTTTTGTATGATAAATAAAATAAAACACATCACAGTAATGACGAAAACATTGTTTTGACAGGCAATATTGTTTTATTTAATTAAAAGTTTGTACAACTTTAAAACATCGTTAAAATACTAATAAGAAAGTATGCTATTATATTTATGTTCGTTTTTCATTATTGAAAATTCTATCCCATTTTTAACATTGAGAAATAACATCATTTATTGACAAAAGTAGCATCACTA
>NW_028281983.1:0-120376 GCF_059751285.1 Brachycentrus maculatus
GTGTGGATGTTGTCCATGAAAAGTTAGAATGCTATTCCAATTTATTTGTGAGAAACTTTTCTCGTTTTTAAAAGGGTATCCGTGTTTAAGTGTCTCAATGAACCGGCCATACAAAGAAACATAAATCAACAAAGATTTCATTATATAATTATTTCGAATCTCGTAAAAGCGATGCTTATTTTTGGAACATTTACGCCTTCACTGAATTTGTTCTGACTAATATTTGTAATATTAACGAAATAGTAACCCAATGGTGCTCTATGCACCATTTTATATGCGATATTTCATTAAAATTTAATGAATTGCTAAATGAAAAAATAAAACACAAAAGACTCAATAAAATTGAATGTATCAAGTATGTTTCTTGCTATCATCTACAATCGATTTGTGAGTTTTACGACGTTTTGAGTCCTGGACTTATAACAGGTTAGTTATTTCTGGGGTTCATGCTGAAGGCGATTCAATCAACTGTAAAATCTTTAATTTTTTGAATTTATTATAAATGCAATTCCTTCAATTTATTTGTCAGTTTACATATGTAGATGACTGCGTAGCCTAGTTAAATAGTTAATCAACTAGGCATGATTAATATGGTATTAGATTAAAACCAATATTTTTAGCTTTTCCACTTTATTTTTATTTGACCAGCGACCGGGTTTCGTCGTTACCGACATCATCAGACTGTCCTGATGATGTCAGTAACGACGAAACCCGGTCGCTGGTCAAATAAAAATAAAGTGGAGAAGCTAAAAATATTGGTTTTAATCTAATAATATATTAAAATGCAATTCCATCACGAAGTGTCAGTGGATAATATAAATCTATTAACTAGGCATGAGTTAACCGTGGTTAAAACCCTGTTTTTTTTAAAGGAAATTGTATTTCCTGTGTTTTTTTTTTTTTAAATGGACAATATTCTTTGCATTATAAAAAATGAAAGCGGTCTATTGAAAAACCATAATGTTTCATAATTCAAAAAAAGGGATTTCAATTATATCCAAAATATCACTTTTAAAAAACATTAATATGAAGTGAAATTTTCAGCAGTTTATGTAAGTGTATTGATGCATAATAGATATCATCGTGACATAAATTATTTGAGATGACTTATTATAATTTAGTAGATAGAAACTTGGACCATTATTCACTATTTGACCTCTTGCAGATCGGGGTTTCCGATACCATTGTATGTATCACGAGCACATACCTACGTATAATATCCCTTGACAAATTATAATTGTACTAAACCACTTGATACACTTTCCCATGAGAAGGTCAGTTACTAACGTTACAGGTTTCAAAAGGTAAACTTTGGATATATTACTGTGCAACGCAGAGATAAATTATGTTTGCACACAATTTAATTGTTTCATTATTCATTTCTATTTCTTTTCTTACCACCACAGTAACAATTTGATTAATAAATATTGTATAAAGTTAATTTTTTTTAAAGTTAAAAATGATGAACTGATAAAGAATTTTGGGGTTTACTACCAGCGCCTCTACAAATGTAAGTACATTTAACTATACATTAACCTGAGTACTATTAAACTTGCCTGCCAAGTGTAACAAAAAATCTAAGACACGGTTAATAATTTTTACTGTCAACATTTTAATATTATTTAATTTATGTAGACCGAATATTTTAACTTTATTAGTTTTATTTTCCTGAACGTCAGTTAATTTTTTGGTGTTATTGTTTTTTTTCTATTTCTATTTCCTCTTATATCATTTATTTATTCTAATGTTTTTTGTTGGTGAGAGCTAATATCGCTCGTAAAGGAGAGGAGGCTTAACGAAACGTAGTCAGTTAGTCAATAAATATAAGTTATAATGAAGCACAAGCTTACTAAAATTACTAGTAATGTAATGAAACATGTATATATACATACATACATGTTATCTTAGTAAAACAAATTAATTATGCGTGTAACATTACCTGTGGCATTTTAAAAACGGTGAGAACTTGAGAACTCAAAATGCAACAGTTCCTTAAAAATCTGACAACGTTGATTTGTACGACTGTTTTGAAAAATAATCGATTTTACACTATCCATAATACATGCTTGTATACTCGATATCTTCTTGGTAAAAATCGAGTCCTATGAGGAATAGAAAATTTTAATTTTATAAACTTTCAACTATTCAAGATCATCAATATTCAATGGATATTTTGAGTGTTGATGTAAATATCCATTTATTTCAACACTTATTTGAAAATTTTTAACTATGCATTTTTTTAAACTACGTACTTATTTTTGCCAAAAAACATTAAACAAAGTAAACATCATCAAAAATATGAACTCTTAATGAACTCTTCATCATAAACTCTTAATGAAGTAAAAAAATATTGCCAGTGAATTGAAGCAGCTAGTTACTTACAGTTACAGCTAAATTTAATCACGGATGAGATTTTCTGACAAAATATTTGTCAAAATACATTTTAAATTGATGCTTCAATATTCGTCTTAGAATTTTAAATCCGTAAGGGAAAAAAGTTAAATGAGTTAAAACTCAAATAAGAGTGTTATTGTCAGAGGAATTTCCATTTTTTATTTTACAGCCGAATTTTTATAAATTCCATCTGCCTCAACACCATTTTTACATCTAACATGATTTAATTATATTTTTGACGTGAATATGCCTTTTAGGTGGAGTTTTTCGGATTAAAATATGTTTTACGATACGCAGCGCGTTGTTCAATCTGTGTTTCAAAAATGCTCTCAGTAAATTTCGAAGAGAACCAGTGATACTTAATTTTAATATTTAGAAATAAAACTGAACATTAGATTACATGTTACGAGACGGTCTTCATCATAAAGTTTGTTGACATTTGAAACCATATAATATGTTTGGAAAAGGCATCCTCTCATAGCAATAAGATTTTATGTATTATTCATACCTAGAACACAGAAGGAAAATATATTTTGATCTCAATACACTGCTTTACAAACACTGTTAAGCCATTTTGTAGTACGGTAAATATTCCACGCAGAGAAAAAAAGATTACCCTGTCGTCATAAAATTGGCAATAATAAATAATGTCCTGACCATACAAATAACTTTTATCAATTTATTGTAAGGGGAATCATAATGTAGAGTCTGTGACATGCAGTCAGTTATAGTATTGATCAGTTTTTGTCGAGAATTAAAAGAATATACAAAAGTTTTGGAATTCTAATTAGTGAAATACTTTTCTGAATTCTTCTTCTTCTGATCCTTATTCGCATCCAATGGTGCATAGCGCGCTGTATCTCATCAAAGTAGTGCTATCCGGATCATCAATTACGTGTAGTCATGGAGATTATCAGTCCTGCGTTACAGATACCAGTCTACGGTGATATTAATTAAACAAAAGAATTAAAAAAAAAAGTTTTTATCCTGACCCCCACGGGAAAAATATCAATAAAATAATAAGATTTTTTTACAACTGCGCTTGACAGGGTAATAAACATCCCAGTGTGATATATTATTTCTTAATAATTAAGTAATGTTACTACAATTGTCACCGCTTAATAACAACACCAGCGTTACGATGATTTTATTTTACGAAAAAACGTTTACACGTTTGTAAAAAAATTTTTTTTTTTGAGTAATACTAGATGTAATTTCAATGTTAGAAAATAATAACACACGTTCCGAGGTGAAGCGTCGTTTGTTTGTAAGCGCGTTATTTTCGCAAGGGAAAAGTATTGCGCTTTGAATTTTGTGTTTGGCTTTATAAACAAATGTTAAGTTTCCAACATTCGGTCAACTTTGGTAATAAAGCTCTCGAGAACCCAACAAGAATTCTTTCCATAGTTTGAGCAAATTCATACCCTTCCACCACAAAAGAGCAGCTTTCACAGGTATTGAGTTATTAGCTTAAATGCCTATTTCAGGATCTAAATAATGTTATATTGTATGAACTACATTTGTTAACGTAAGTAAGAATACTGTATTTATTTTATAGTCAAACGATGAAAAGTATTCCATTTAACATGTTTATATATATATATATATATATATGTATATATATAAATATATTTATATATATATATATATATATATATATATATATATATATATATATATATATATATATATATATATATATATAATATATATATATATATATATATATATATATATATATATATATATATATATATATATATATATATATATATATATATATATATATATATATATATATATATATATATATATATATATATATAAATATACATAGTAATTTTGTTATTTTCCTTTATGTTTTCTTAGTTGTCGAAAATGGAGATGCAATCTGCTTGAAAATATTTCAGAGTATGGTTAATTATTACTGTCATAAAATATTCCACGCTCAAAACATAAATGCAGATAGAACTTACTTTTATGAATTTGTAATATAGCACTGAGGCATCAGCGCCACTGCGGAAATTTTATTAATTACCAAGAATATCCAAGCTCTAGTCTGTCAAAGTCGTTACCATCATAGGAATTTGTTAATATGTAATAGGATAAAATTATGTAACGAAACCGCAAAATATTATATATGAGTATGTAAGAATAAACAAGGTAGTGTAATACATACATTATATTTAGTGTATTGATAAAACATTGTTTACTCAGTTTCAATTTGGTTTGTTAAAATATGAACCTTGACGTTTTTCACAATCGTCCATATATGGCACATTGTGATTGTTACCCTCGCCCTGGTCCTGCGCAGTCACTTTGACTCGGAATTAATGTCTTTCGGCCGGCATTTTAATGCTTTTATAATTATGTTCGCGTTCCGTTTGGCGAAATATTGTAATTTCTGTAGGAATATGGAGCATAATGCGAACACCAGGAATGCCCACGCGGCCGAAAGTAAATGTATGCGGTTTTAAATAATTACACGGCTGAATGTATAGAGCATAGAGCCACCCTTGCTGAATGCTTTTACGGTAGAACTTAATGTTCTCAAAACAGAATATTTCCTTCTACATTAAATAATACACTTTATTGTGCGCAGTGCCCTCCGTAACTGTTTATTAAAGTGTCTGTATATATTCATCGAGAAATACTTAATGTCCTTATTTCAGTGTCCGCTCCGTAAAGTATAATAGTTAACGTTTTACGTCTCGGCTCCTGACTCTGGACCGGTAATTACGGGTAGTTATACTTGCAAAATTCACGAGTGATTTATTTATTTATGATTTAGTGTTTAAATTTGGTTGCATGTCGACGTTTACGAAGTGAAGTATATATAGAAGTGAAGTATACATTCACGTCCTTTTTAAACGTGAGCGATATTGTTTTAAATGGATATTTCAAACTGATATAAACGATTTTTAGAATACATTATTTATACAAAAGCAATAACACATTTCATAAAATATTTAACATTTAAGCAATTCTAATTCTTTAAAATAATTAAGGTTTTTAAATAATAAAAAAAAACATGCCATATAAAAACAAGGAAAAGAAGAAAATGTGTGAATAAAAATATTAATATAAAATTGAAACTGAAAATATAAAAGGAAATGAAGGTAATCTAGGACTGGCTAGGATATAAACGGCTTCATTTTAAATTTTAAATATGGTTCTTGTTTAAGAGAATTTAAAATATTCATGAACGATATTGCACAGTCTGGATGCTAATAAAAAAATTTACTAAAAACCTGTAAAAACTACTTTAAAATATAATTAATTAATTTTTTTTTGTAAATGTTTGCCTTCGCAGAAGGTCAGTATTAATTTCAAAGTTAAATTATTATTTTAGCACTTGGTTACACCTTCCTAAGGGTTTATAATAATTGAAGCCTTTTAAGAATGCCTATCAGCTGACAGAAAGGTTTTTAATTTATCGTTTGTTTGCTATTTTAGGTTTGTTTAGTAATACCAGAACAGTCTATTTGCTGTTATTCATTTACTAGAATCGGTACGAAATGTATTATGTCATTAAGTTACCTTTACCCTTTCAGCCTCTTAGATAAACAGATTCTACTATCTGAAGTATCTACTTCAGTTAAGCCGTACGTCTAGACATTAATTATTTTGAAGCCTCAGTATGGATAATAATATTAATGGAAAACTTATTACATTGTAATTAATAATTGTACTAAGTACATGTTTAACCCAGATGGTGACAAAATTCATGGCGAAATCGATTGGAGAAAAAATTACCAATAAAAAAGTTGTTGAAAACATATTTGTTTTACTACATAAAGTTAATTGATAATTTTTTTACTTGTTTTTTGACATTTTACATAATTTGTATGAAAATTATTAAAAGGAAAAAAATGTGAAAAAAACTCGATAATAGAGATAATAGAGAGATAATATTTTTGAGATACAATATTTAATCATATTATAATATTTTTGCTAAGTATACTCAATTAAAATAAATATTATTTCAATTTCAAACTTAACACCTCTGACGTTTCCAATTGCGTTTTAAAACTTCGGAATGTCACATAAAAGTATTAAGATGAATGCTAAATAACTTTACAAAAATCTCTCTAGATGTCATTTAAACTAACATAAAAATGGACGATATTGTGATGTTTTAAATATTTAACATTATTTTGTGATGAGAATTACACAAATTGTAAAGTGATCACCTTAGCAAGGCGATGTTATAATTTACAAGTTATAATTCCTTTAAACCTCCAATAACAGATTTTGATAAAATATCGTTGAAGTACAAATCTTCTATTTGTATTCTTACTAACTAACTAACTAACTAACCATCACGCCGCTTCCCCGCAGGGGTAGGCAGAGAGAATCGAACGCCACACCACTCTGTCTTTGCAAACATTCTTTGCCTCTTCTACATTCATGCATCTCCTCATACATACCCGACGATTATTACGACTCCTGACCCGGCCGCTTTCAAGTATTTGACATACCTGATTGTGCCAAGTTTTCCTCGGTCGTCCTCTGCTTCTTTTTCCAACTACATTCGCTCCATAAATTTTGTTTAACCGTTCTTTCTTCGCTCATACGCTCCACATGTCCAAACCATCTCAACACACTTTTCTTAATTTTATCGATAATGCTTATCTCAGCCTTACATTCTTTCCTTATTTCATCATTCGAACATCTATCAAACATCGTTTTGCCACACATTCGTCTGAGGGATCGCATTTCGACTGCATTCAGTCTGCTTTCATCCTTCTTTTGCCAACTCCATGCTTCGCTTCCATACATAAGGGTTGGAACCAGAACTCCATTGTGTACTGCCAGTTTAGCTTCCGCTGATAGATTTTTATTTGCTAAAACTGATTTTAGTGCACCATTCACTCTGTTCCCAGCATTCACTCTCCTTTCTATGTCTTTTTCAATCTTTCCATCCCTAGAAAACATACTACCCAAATATATGAAATCATCTACCTGTTCCAAAATCTCCCCATTTACCAATATTTCACACTCAGATCTACATTCATCTCTTTCAAAAACCATGATTTTGGATTTGCTAACATTCATCAATAAATCACTTTCCTTGCACACATTATACACTTTTGTCACCAACGTTTGCAGGTCTTCTTTGCTATCGGCAAGAAGAACAGCGTCGTCAGCATATAAAAGGCAACAAACGGTCAAATTATTCATTCTTGCTCCAATATTCAAACCTTTCAGCTCTTTCATGCAGTTATCCATGTATAGATTAAACAGCCAAGGCGACATTACACATCCCTGTTTTACACCTTTAGAGATGTCAAACCAGGATGAAAAAGAGCCATTTACCCTAATGCATGCAGTGCTATCCTCGTACAAGGATGCAATGCCCTGGATGAGTTTACTGCTTACTCCATACTCAGATAACACCTTCCATAACTTCATTCTATCAACGCGGTCATACGCTTTTTGCAAATCCACAAATGCGCAGAAAAGCTTTTGGTTCTTTCCCAAAAACTTTTCTGTTATATCGCGCAAGGCAAAAATTTGATCCGTACATCCTCTCCCATTCATAAAGCCACTCTGAACATCCCACACTTTATCCTTAGTTATGGTTCTTACCCTTTCTATGAGGATTCGTCCATACATTTTACCAACAGCACTCAATAGACTGATTGCTCTATAGTTTCCACATTCCACCCTAGATCCTTTCATGTACCACACAAACAAAATGTTTTGTCGAAAATTCGTAGTCAAGTATATAATTATAAATCAAATTTGATTATTTAGTTACCCCTTTCCACACCTTAAGGTGTATTGGGGACCGCATTGGATGGTCGTAGCATTATTTGATAGTAAATTATATAGTCAAGGTGGCCAATTGTATGTCTTATAGGAGTCGGATCTAGGATTGAAAAAAAAGGATATGATTTGATAATAGCTCCAAATGAAAAACATAGGTGCAATAAAGTAAAGGAAATGGCGAAAGAGAATACCAGCAATGGCTAAGATACTTGGGAGTGGATATCCGTAGTCATACAACCGTGTGTAAACTAGTGTTTCTTCTTAAAAATAAAATTCTCGTAAAATACCTTCGAGATGATTTTAAAAAACAAAATTTACGGTTGTGAGAGTTTTCGATTTTTTTTGTATCTGTGTGTTTTTTCGCAATGTCTCGATTCTTTGAATGATATTAAAAAAGAAAGATTTTTTTCGCCCAAACTAAGTTCCCTGGGAATAATTTGAAAGCATCTCCGTGTCACTGGAGAATATTTTCAAAATGTTTTTTTTTCACCATAAGATTCTGTGTATTTATCACAATTCCGTTTACTCTTTATTTACGTTTCGTAACTGAGAATCACGAACACAAAAGAATGTTAGTCTAAAAGTGAGTCACTAAAAGTGAGTAGTGATGAATTTATTTATCTGTTTTTACGCTAACACCTTTTTTTGATGGTTTTTAACAGTCTTATAATTTATAAAAAAACTGTTTCCTTTTTACCAACTATAAATTAAATATACAAAAGAAGATTTAAAAGATTTATTAGATTAAGCGGCCGGGTCAGGAGTCGTAATAATCGTCGGATTTGTATGAGGATATGCATGAATGTAGAAGAGGTAAATAATGTTTGCAAAGACAGAGTGGTGTGGCGTTCGATTCTCTCTGCCTACCCCGGCGGGGAAGTGGCGTGATGGTCAGTTAGTTAGTTTTAAATTTAAAATAAAATAAAAAAGTGTATTCTTAATGAAATAAATACATTGATAATGTTGAATAACCTTAAATTACGTAGATTTTTTAAAGTAATAAATATTTAACAAATATAGAAAGAATAAAGAAATCATTCTATATAATTTTCTGAAAATGTAACGTAGTCTACAACCACTAAGGTTGTGTATTTTCAGAATATACCACGACCCAGTAAAGCCTTGCGGTTTATATTACGATAACTTAACATTACTTAACTGTCCTCATATTTTCAAATGAGTTTTTTTTTTCAGTTAAATTGTTATACATAAAATAAAAATAAACAAATTGATTCGAAAGCCATTATCGTTTTATCGTTTTCATTATTATTTTAAA
Organism: Brachycentrus maculatus; assembly: GCF_059751285.1. Classification (NCBI taxonomy): domain Eukaryota; kingdom Metazoa; phylum Arthropoda; class Insecta; order Trichoptera; family Brachycentridae; genus Brachycentrus; species Brachycentrus maculatus. Next base: position 9,446 of record NW_028281983.1, read on the forward strand.
AAAAATGCTAATTATATTTTAAGCATAAATATCGAAAGTACGAACCGGGAGATTTTTTCGCTGCGCTTGGCCATTGTATCTATTTGAAAATTTTCAATACATAGATATGAAAAACAATTTAAAATATCATGTGCCATATAGAGCATACGTTTATCTGAAAAGATTTTTTGTTTTACTATAAAATTAAAATATTATGAGCCTACCCGCTACCGCATTGTCAAGAAAACGTTCCGTTCACAAACATTAAGTTGAGCATATTAGTTCAGCGAATATGATAATTGAATTGGCAACATTATTATTTGTACTCGCTGATTTTAATAACACTTGGTCTGGAAATGAAATAGTGGAGCAGATGTGTTGTAAAGTAGGCGCAATAATGTCGCGAGAGACGTTCGTATTATATTATATTGTAAAATTAATATCAACATTTGCTTTCTGGAGAATTGTTTACTCAGCTCCGAGAATCCGGGATTACCGCAGTCATTATTCAACTATAATCTACCCTAATATATGCCACCCATTAATATATAATATGCGTGAGGTCTGGGTTCGATTTATAACTGGCAAAGAATAAATTATTCTAATTTTAAAGATTTATATTAATTATACCTAATTACATGTGATAAAAGAACATGATTAGTGGCTAAAAAAAAAACAAATTTGTAATTTTCGTAACATGTGAATAAAAATATTTTGTTATAAACTATTTTTAAATAATTATATTGTTAAATAATAAAAATGAAAATGTTTTTTTCTGGCGTTTCTCGTTTGTGTGATTATAATACAGGATTCGGACCTCACATACTAATAAAAGAGTTTTTGCTCGACAAAAAGCTTCTTTTCATCTCATCAATAGATGTCTGTAGTGAAGTTCTAGTGATTCAAGAATAATGTTTCAAAATTGGTTCATATAATAAATATATAGAACTTGAACCAAGAATTTGAGTAGTGTAGTTGTCAATAATGGTTAGAATTGGTGAATGTTACACGTGTGTAAAGAGATCACTTAAACCAGCCTATGACGGTCGTCAGTCCTGTTAATCCTCAGACTTCCATATTCTTCTTCATCTTTGATGAGATGTCAAAAAAAAGAAGAAAATAACTCTTGTAATTGGAGATAATCCAGATTTTGTGAACAAGTATTAGGACACACTCAAAATGTTGTGAATATATATTTAAAACTATACACAGGTTGTATAATCAATGATATATATTTTTACCTAGAAACATGAATTATTTCCTCCTGCCGACCTTTCAGCCACCATCACAGGGCCCTTCTTCAGGGTTCCGTGTTACTAAAAGGCCAAAACTTTGATAGAAGGAAAAGCGTATGTTTTGACACCAAAAACTAAATGTTTTCTATCATCAACATTAACCTTAGTATGAATTATCATATTGCATTTATCATTTTTCCGTTTGCTTTTATAGCTAGCCCATATTTCGAAATAATGATTTTGTCAACCAGCCTAACGATGAATTTGAAATAAACGAATACACATTCTGATTCATAAATGTGAGGTGCTTTACCCATATCAAACTAGCTAACGATAATTTAATGGTCGTAAAACCCTTTTTTTTAAATAAAAATTTAAAAGATCTTTTACAATTAACCTTATACATATGAGTATAAAGTTTTGCAACTTTCGTATATAATTAAAATACTTCGATATTAAAACCTTCATACTAATTTTTTTATTTAAATTATTATTATCAAAAAATTAATTAATTTGCTACAAATTTTTGAATGCGGTGCACTGTATTTAGGTTTTTATTGCTTTTTGTGTAATAATGGTTCAAAACTCAATTTGTATCCATCAAAATCTGAGTGCAAACAAGCGAAGGGAACACAAGGGGGATAATGGAATTCTAGTTACAAATGTATAGATAAAAACCAAACATTATTTCTGTGTGAAAACGAATTTTGTATCGGAAGTAGACACAACAAATATAATTGTAATTTAAAATAAAAAAAACTAAGAGGAAAAGACAGTTTTTATTTAAATATACAATATATTCATGTAAACTGTTGAAATGAAAATTAATCAAGATAAAAAAGCACAAAAAGTCCAGTTTAATGTTGATGAGTGTTTTATTATTGTGTAAAAAATATATATAAAGAGAATACAAAATTAAAAGGAATTATTTTATGCATTTCAAAATCTTATAGGAGTAGGTACCTACGGATACACCATACAACTGCTAGTGCTTTTTCCGTCCATATAGTCGGTTTCTCTTTTTTAATTTATTGACTTGCCATTCCTCGTCCGTTTCTGCGAATATCTTATAACCTGAATTCTATAAGTTAAGACACCTACACTCGTTGAAATATATTCCACTCCTAGATCCAAGAATCAGGAGCACAGGACTGATAGCTTTGCCTTCATACAAATTAAGATCAAGCTATAATTGCATCGATAGGCCATTGGCAAAATGTTCTTCCCAAATTTGGTTGAATTAAAGAGATTTCATTCACTTAATAAAATACATTGACAAAAAATAAGGTTACGAATGATTTCGCGTTACATCGACATAATTTTATCTTACTTAGATACGATTCTTCAACCTAGAAAATATTATTTGGAAGATTTAACTCCACAATCCTCTCTTATGTTTGTTAAAGCAGTAACATGAGGATATTGTGAAATCTGTTAAACATTTCAAACTAGAGCAAAAACACTTTTGCAGCCCAAGAAAGCAAACAGTTCTCTCTACTCAAAGGGGATCCGCAAATACAGGTGTAGCAAGTACTCGCGCAAGTTAAAATTAACTTGCTTCTTTGTACAACGCAGATTACGACACCTTCGGAGTAAACAAATAGCGCATGTGAGTAAACATTCCCTTTGGACCTATTCCGAACCGCACCTTTCCAAACTTCCAAACTACCCCCAGAAAACAGCAACCGCAAAATAAACATCTTCGCAGAAAGGGCTGATATGTAACTTCGAAACAACAACAACTAACTTACTCGTCCGACCGATTTCGACTTGTACCATCTGACCTTAGTTTGATTTTGATGCTGCAACTGTATACATTACACTGATACCTGAACCACTCACACAACTCGAGATAAACTAATCTGAAAAACATTACTCAGGGTAATTAGTGAAGGTATTTTGGAGAACTCGTGTTTCGCAGTTCTTCTACCGGAATTTGGAATATTTTATTACTGAAGAAAAATAACTTCGGGCATCGTTAGATTCGGCCTCGCTGAGTCAGTGCCAGTAAAGTATTCAAGTTCCGGGAAAGTATTCACTCGGGATATTTTCTTCCAACGAACTTTCACCAGGGTGTGGGTCAATAAACAAAATAATCATACGTATAAATAGAAATATTAAAAGTGGAGAATTTTTAAGAGGAAAGTTTTATTTGGCAATGTTTGCTGAAATTTCTGCGTAATGACTCATTAAGCACCCGGTCTCATTATTTTTATTGCGAGGGTCTCTTTTCGATCCACAAAATATGACGTCATTCGCCATTTTAAGTGATGACATTTCATATTTTCTTTAAAGGGAGCAACATTATCGCTTGAATAAATAAAATAAACTGTGAAGTATTGAGGATGAACAAAAATTGTAACAAAATTTGTGAGTAATTTTTTTTCCAGTAAATTTATATATTTTTTTTACTGAACGTGTATAGTGTTATGTTTCAACAATATTGATATTGGTATTATCAAGCTTAAATCACATTTTCATAGTGATCAATAAACATCATGTAATTCATCGAACCCTTATCCGTACCCCAATGGTGCACAGGGCACTACATCATATAAACGCAGTGTTATCTTAATCATTACTTACATGAAGTTACTTGCATGATCGTTACTTGCATTTGGTGATTACTCTTGCGCTTCAGGGACCAGTCCACGGTAATATTGAATAAACATTAGAGTGTAAAATGACTAATATTAATTTTCACCCTCCATGGCAATCGAACCCGGGACCTCCAGTTTGGTAGTCAAATACTCTAACCATTACACCATGGAGGCGGAATCCATTATTTTATATTTTCATTAAATTTTATGATTTGATGTAACAATTGTTTCAAATTAAACGATTTTTATGCCCCTTCATAGAATAGATTTACCCAAAAATCAGAGAGGATTATTCATTTTTTTTAATTTTTGTTAAATGAGTGCTGATATTTTTAAAGTCGATTAAAATCTAGTGATAATTACCTTACTTATTGAATTGAGAAATTAAGCTTGATTTATTTCTGTTCTTATTATATTCACAAATATCAATATTATTTATTGCTTCGGCATTAACTTTGTGGAATGTCATGTTGATTTTTTTTTAAAAATTAAATACTTGAAAATACCACTTCAATGAGTTTTATTTATATACGACTAGTTTCGAAAACTTACAGATGTTTTCATCGTATGGTAAAAACGATTTAATTCAACTAAATCATACTAGTTATATTTTTTTAATTTATAAAACTCATTAATGTGGTATATTAAAGTGTTTAATTTAAAAAAAAAATCACGAATATTAAGATTACATTATCATTTCGTTGACCTAATCGATCCTTTATTAAAAAAAAGAATTAATTTTGGGTTTGAACCCCCAAACATTTCACCTTGATTTATCGATTCTAACCAGCGGATCGTAGCTTGACTAATTTAATCTTAAAAATATATGCATGTATAAAAAACTCAATCTTCAAATTTATTTTTTGCGTTGTATAGTTGAGTTAAGTCGAAGCTTTTATCACATACCTAAAATATAAATTCGTTATGATGTTAAAAGGGATTCCAGGACTTGTAATGAGTTTCTCTCGAGGTTTTCCGCAGTCAAATTAAGATTGGCCTTTGAATGGTCAAATGGTATTTCAGATAAGTGAAGGTCCGTAGTAATTACCAGGCGAGAGGTAGAATATGTTTTAACCAAGAACCCTAACGTGTATCGAATCCTTAGTTATTCGCAAGTTGTATATTCAATTTGTAACAAACTTCAAGTATGCGCTTATCGCCATCGATTATTTAATTATTATTTTTTATCATAAAATAAAACCTCACTGTTTTAGAAATGAAGTTAATAAAATAGTATCATATTTTACGGACGAATTAGACGCATATTTTTTACATTTTGTAATTTGATTCCTAGGACAGATTTACAAAAATACGATTCCCAATATTACAATGTTGCCAGATAGAGATAGGTTTCTCGCGACATTTAATTTTTAAGACTGACTAGAATTTGAAATCAAGCACTGGAATTTAAAAAATTAATTTTAAGTATAAGACTCACCTAATTTTTGCAAGTATTTATATATATATATATATATATATATATATATATATATATATATATATATATATATATATATATATATATATATAAATATATATATATATATATATATATATATATATATATATATATATATATATATATATATATATATATATATATATATATATATATATATATATATATATATATATATATATTTATATATATATATATATATATATATATATATATACATATATATATATATATATATATATATATATATATATATATATATATAAATATATATATATATATATATATACATATATATATATATAAACATATATATATATATATATATATATATATATATATATATATATATATATATATATATATATAATATATATATATATATATATATATATATATATATATATATATATATATATATATATATATATATATATATATATATATATATATTTATATATATACATATATATATAAATATATATATATATATATATTATATATATATATATATATATATATATATATATATATATATATATATATATATATATATATATATATATATATATATATATATATATATATATAATCTGTTGTATTCTACTATAATTCTTTTCATACCCAAAAGGTAAGTAGGGCACGACATCGGATCAAATTACAGTTAAATTCATTTTAAATAACATTTAGGCACGGTGACCAGATCTGACAGAAGGATGTAGTATATTCGAAATTATATGGAGGACATATATAAAAGAAATTACTACAGTATGGAAAAAAATAGCAGAATTAGCAGACAGAAAAGGAGAGTACCGGTTGTGACTAAGGCCCTCGAGGTTATATACCCGTACTCGTACATCTGCATGGATCTTTTGAAGTTCATATTATGATTTATCGAATGCATTTAAAATTGGAATCGATCATAATCCTTAAAGTATGTGAGTGTATACTCAACAACACATACAACCCTGAGTCTGCTACCATTTTTTTTATATGTTGAAGTAATTTTCTTAATTACGTTCCTTCAAACTCGTTTAAATAAATTTTACGTCTTGATCCATTAAACCGGAGTGCAAAAATGAACACGTTTTGTGAATGGAAATTAGTTCATTCATGTGGTAAATGGGAATGAATCTATGTTTTTATTCAAACAGTTAGTTTCTTTTACATTTTTTAAAAGATGGAAAAACAAAACTTCTTATCAATAATCAGTTAAAAAAATAATAAGAAAGAAAATAAAAAAATCGACAAGATCAGACGTTGGTGATTAAAATGAATTCGCAGAATATCTTTTCGTTTCCGGTATATTTTCAATGTTAATTTCATAAAATACACTAACTCAAAACGATCGATTGGCGAACGAATAAGGAAGTAATGTACGCGTTAGGATTCCAGGTTATAATGGCCGGATCCAGAAATTACACCGCGTAACAAACATATTGCTAACTTCCGAAATGCTTTACGGTTTGCCTACCCTTTATTCTGCTCATCATTAAAAGGTCTTTATACAAATGAAGTTTGTTACGAAGTTGAGTTTTTATCGTCACTTCACCTCTTGCTGTTGTTGCGAACGATCTCCCCATGTCAAAAATGTTACAAAAGATAATTACACGTTTTAAGCTAGGTCGTACTTATTATAATTAATAATTTTGGATGTCTACTAAAATGATGGTATTACGTAAAATTGCGTGTTCTATGAAGCACGAAATGTAAGATAACGTCATTCTACAGCCACGATACTTTGTTATGTTCATATAGAAAGTAAACCTTATTTTTTGTCCATAATTTGTCTTAAATACAACATTTTTAACAATTATTTTTTTATTAAATTTAAAATTCTGAAAATGTTGACAATTTTTCTATCCAACATTTTAATAATTTTACCTTCACAAATACAAATACGAATATGCAACCTGTAGCCGCAAAGCCTTAACTCATATTTTCCCTTTTCTATCTTATAATATTTTACCTTATTTTTTCCTGTGACAGAAATATTCTTCACCCAGAGCTTTTTGAATTACAACAGTTGTATCATATAAAAATACATTCATTTAACTAAATCCCCGAATTGACTCGATGCAGTACCCTATGCACCATTTGGGTAAGAAACGGGGTTAAAGGAGAAAAACAATAAAAAACTTATTAAAAAAATATTAATATATTGATTGAGTGTGAGTTGTATCGCATATCGCTCACTCCTTTCAAGAACGTCATAAATCAAAAATCGTCAATTTTCAGTTGTGCATGTTTTCGGAATACAATGTACTAAATCCCAACAAAAGCGGTATATTTTTAACTTAACATTTACTCGCTACAGGGCAGAAAGTGTTTTTTTTTTGCATTTTTAAGAAAATGTATTGTTTAATTATTTTTTTAAATATACTAAATATTATTCAAATGGAGAAAAAACCTTCCAGTTTTACCTAAAAACATCTGTTGTACAGTAAAAAGTTCAATGAGTGGCTTGATATTTATTTTTAAAACATTGTATTAAATTTTTAAACTTTAAAAACGTTCTCCTGAAAAATCATGTTTTTTGATTTATGACGTTCTTGAAAGGAGAGAGCGACATATCAAGTAAGCATGGAAAATCTGGTAATCTAAAAAAGCACTTTTAGTTCCATTGTAATTATAACGAGCCTGATACCTGATAAACTGTTTGAAAACCGTGGACCGGTATTGTAAATACATTTCAATTTTCATCAGATAACGTCAATCATAGTTTCCTTGGACATGGTTTAATATCAGCGGCAGAGGCAAGCTGCTTAAGACGGGTCTTAATAACGACTTGTAAAATCAATTGCGGAAATTTATTTTCGAAACCGGTGTAAAAAAGTTGTCATCCAACCATACCACTATAGCAAATATTGCCGATATTTTCTATTAAGTGCTCTATTAATACAAGTGACTGTAGATTTCTCCAGCTAATGTGACATTGTTTCGTCTCCGTGCTGTCATGAGATGAACATGAATTCTAATGGTGAGATAAAAGGCATTTTCTTAAAACACTGAAATATGTGCATATCTTTGACTAATGTCTCGGATTCGAAATTCGATGTTCCCCTTATTTCAATTTTTTAAATCTTTTACAAGACCAGAAACCGAACCTTAACCCATGATTGGCAACCAAATTATGTAAGTAATTTGGTTGCCAATCATGGGTACAATGCTAAATATTACACGTGTGTAAAGCGATCACTAAAACCAGCCAATGACTGGTCGTAAGACCTACGAATCCACACTTCCATATTCTTTTTCATCTTTGTTTTTATATATTTATCTATAAAATCTTTTTTTAAACAACTTCAAAGTGGATAAAAAACAGCATTTACAGCGAGAAACAGCGTGTGCAAATATTTAGACACACTCAAAATATTGTGAATAAATAACTAGTAGAAATAATACAAAAATATTTTTTTTCCAAAGGCTTAAGTTTTATCTTTCATTTACTACGTACAAATATACAAATTAGGAGGAATGATTAAAATATAAGTTTTTATGAATTAAAAAATATAACAGATCTAATTCCGATTGAAAATAGTAGCAAAATTATCATCAAACATTTTGTTAATATCAATATTATCAAATGCAGTTTTCGTTCTCCAATTCATTTGTTCTGGAAGATTTGTGCATAGCTTAAAGATGAAAAAAGGTTTGATGCTATATTTTAGAAGGTTTTTTTGTTGTTTTATTTGTGGTAAAATTGGGGTTTACTACGGTGGTGATTATCAATTAAAGCATGAATCATAAAAATAGTCAACATCAGTATCAATGTTGTATTTATTTTTTACAGAAGAAGATCGTCAGGTTTTTATAACCCTCCAACAGGTGTGATCATTAAGGTAGTGGAATGTAGTGGTGTATTTTTAATTTGATACTAGGAAAGATTAATGTTATGAATCTCTGGCTACCAATGGAAAATCCGTGTATTAACACGATTATTATAATGTATTAAATGACTTTTTTGAATAATGGTTATTTGTTAAATACTTTTGTTTCGTATTTGTTAATATGAAATTAAAATATTGATACTCTGTTATAGTTATTTTTTTAAAGAGTGAGATGATCGGTGTTTATGATAAAGTCACGACCATACTTTTATTTTCTACCTTAATATAGTATCATAGATAAACACTTTAAATTCTGTGGGCTACCCTTATCATTTACCTTTCGATAATGGTGTTTTGGAAAACTTTTTCTTCCGATTTTGTTATTTATTTTCTTCGGAGAATTTAATATTGTTACGCTTCGTTATTCTTTTTATGACCTTCCTGGGATATTGCTGCTCTCTTCTTTCTTCCTTCGTTCCTCTCATTTCCTGCTACCCTGGGGTGACAGTAATGAAATTGGATGTAAAATATTTTCGAAATAATAAAAGTACACCATCGTTTTACTGTTTAACTTAAGCTTTGAAACTTATCGTGTAACCTCGTTATGACTCGATGTTCCATCTAAATATATAAGCAAGTCACAGCACAGTCGATAACCGGATTTAAAAAAATTCTTAGGAGGGAATTACCATTTTAATAAAATTTTCAGTCATTTTTTTTAGTTTATACGTCACTGCGATTGAATCTGTTACATTTAATTATCTATTTAATCAATGTTTTTTAGGTCCATGGATGGTATTAATTGTTATTTGTTACGTGTTTACAATAAAAAAATATATTCTTGGGTGATTCAAAGTGTGGTTATATTTTGTTTTTAACTTCACAAATTCATTCAAGTGATGAAAACATAAAAAGAGATTTGTCAGTACAAATATGTTTTTAAAATGTTTATTATGAAAGTTGAAGTTTCATTTCAATGTAAATTCAAGACGCAAAAATGATAAAACTCAAAAAAATACATAACATCTCTAAAACTCTGATTGAAAAACTGTGATTTTTTTATTATCTTTTGACGATAATATGAATACATTGAGAAGAATTTAATTTTCATATGAAGAAGGAGAAATTTTATTTTCAGTGTAGTGTATTTAAAAAGCAACATTGTTATTTTATAATGCAAAATAAAAGAAAAAAAACTTAAAATAACTGCAAAAAGTAAAACCTTACCACATAAAAGTCTTAAATTGTAATACATTAGCAAGGGTATACTCGTTTAACTATTCAGTAAGAATAACGAGCTTTTAGCGGTAACAAAGTAAATATCTCGTGGAGTTAATATCGAGTGCAACATTAAGTTGCAGTAGAAAGCACAATACTGGGAATAAAAGGGGCGATGAAGGACTCTCTTAGTAACACGAACACGATGACGTAATATTGTCTGAGAGCAGCCATTACATAGTATGGGTACTTTTTGTTTTTATAGTTATTTTCCATGTCTCAACTTAACGCCTCACCGTCGGATGCAGGGATGAACGTGTCAGTAAATTGTCTTCATAGAAACTGTAATTTTGCCCCTTTCAAATTTTACTCTCACCCTTATGAAGGGTTTTCTATATTTCATGGTTTTCATAGTGACCGTTATAAAAATTCGTCAAATAAATTGCTTTGTATATTGAGCATTTATCTAAATATTTTGCTCCAATCCATCTTGGGCCTCTATTCTCTTGCTTTTCTCCTATGTTTATTATTGGCAAGTTTGAAGGTTAATGTATAACTCACGATGTTTTTGGTTTGATTTCTAACCCCATCAAAGTGAACTTAAATTACTTTTTGTGTGTCGATTTGCTTAATTTATGCTTCAAACAATGCAATACCATAAGGCTAAGATTAAAGATCAATAAAAATACTTCCTTCTAAGGAATAATTCAACAACATTTTTAATTTAAATAATTTGGAGTAATTATTTGTTTTTATCAAATAAAAAATAATGAATCATTTGAAGAAAAGTAAGTTATCTTAATAAGATTGTAAAGGAGTAGTGAGTGTATATTATATTTTTAATATCAACAATCATTTCGCTTTAACCTATGTTACTTCATTCAAACTGACGTAATTATATATATATATATATATATATATATATATATATATATATATATATATATATATATATATATATATATATATATATATATATATATATATATATATATATATATATATATATATATATATATATATATATATATATATATATATATATATATATATATATATATATATATATATATATATATATATATTGGGTTGATGCAAAAGTTTTGACCGTTTTTTACATATAATTTTTTTATTATTTTTTTTAATATGTATTATTTATTTAATAAATTACATAATTTCCATCAGTTTTTATAACCTTCTCCCATCTTTCTATCAGCTTATTAATACCAGTAGTAAAAAATTCCGTGGATTTTGATGCGAAAAATGAAGTAAGGGATGTTTTTACCTGCTCTATTGTATAATTTTTTTCGTCATTTAATTTTTTTTGCAGTGATCGGAATAAATAAAAATCAAAAAGAGCAAAATCTGGAAAATACGGTGGATGCTTGACAACATCCCAATTTAACTCATTTAGCTTTTGTTGGATCATCATAGCCACATGTGGTCGCGCGTTGTCGTGATGAAACACTACCCCTTTTCTTTTTACCAATTCTGGTCTATCCTTTTGAAGGTCCATGTTCAATTTGGATAATTACTGACAATATCGTTCTGCTGTACTTGTCTGATCGTGTTCCAAGAGTTCAAAACACACAATACCCTTATCATCCCACCAAACACAAAGTTTAACTTTTTTTTTGGGTTTCGGCCTTCGAAGTTGTTAATGGGGCTTCTCCAGGTATAGCCCAATGTCTTTTTCTTGTCACGTTGTTGTACACGGCCCACTTCTCATCTCTCGTCACCAAACGATGCGAAAAAGGTTCATGTTTTTGTCTCGCACTCAAAGCAACGCACGTTGAAACACGATCCAATAAATTGGCAGCCGACAATTGATGAGGTATCCAAACGTCGTACCGCGAAACCATTTCCATACGCTTCAAATGTCTTAATACGGTTGTTTGGTTGACTCCCATCATTGACACAATCTCCCTGATGATTAGACGTGGATTGGAGTCAATTATGACTTTTAACTTGTCATCATCAGACTTCAATGGCCGCCCAGTACGTGGTTTATCAATGAGTGAAAAATCTCCAGATCGGAATATTGTTATTGTAAACCATCTTCGTACCTGTCGAACTTTGATGACATCTGCTCCATACACTTCACAAATGTTTTTGGTTGCCACACTCGCGGTATTGTCTTTACGGAATTCATAAAGAAAACAATGACGTAAATGCACTTTATCGAGCGACATTTTGAAAAAATACAAGGGGTCATAACTGTACTCTGGCTAGGCCAAAACTGAATAGAAAGTAGAGGAAAAGCATCCTTTATACAATGGAATCATAAAAAAGAAGATATTTTTCATAAATTAAGAAAAAAATTTTTTTTTACCTGCGATCATAAAAAACGGTCATTACTTTTGCATCAACCCAATATATATATATATATATATATATATTTATATATATATATAAAAATATATATATATATATATATATATATATATATATATATATATATATATATATATATTTATACATATATATATATATATATAAATATATATAAATTTATATATATATTTATATATATATGTATATATATATACATATATATATATATTTATATATATATATATATATATATATATATATATATATATATATATATATATATATATATATATATATATATATATATATATATATATATATATATATATATATATATATATATATATATATATATATATATATATATATATATATATATATATATATATATATATATATATATATATATATATATATATATATATATATATATATATATATATATATATATATATATATATATATATATATATATATATATATATATATATATATACATATACTACTAAAATAAACATTTTACAGACCCATTTTATTTATAAAAAGTTCTCATTTATCTAAAATCATATTCAAATTTGTAAGTTTTTAAAGCAGATTACAAAAATAAGTGTTTATTGTGGTAAAGCTAACCATATAATTAACGATTTTTTTTATAAAATGAAAAAAATTAACCGCGAGACATTTTAATGTTCAATTATTTTATCGAGACAAACTGCCTCTGATTACTTCAGACTTTCAAAATATTTTAATACGTGGTTGGGCCAAACCTAGTTTTCACTGCTAAGTAATTAATAAAATAATGAGTTCCTAAGCTAATAATTAGCTAAGTTCGTTATTTTGTAATATTATAATGCCCTCCCACTCGTTATTACGGAAAGCGAGTTGTGATAAACATCAGTAAATATCGATTTACGCAGAACTTGAAGCGCTTTTGTGTCTCGACATACAGTAGAATTACATACATTCGGCGGTCATTGAATTTAGATCACATTTAATAATAAAAATATTGTATAATAATCAGTTTGTCAAACACTGGAAAACGGTCGAATCAGGAGCCAAAATAATCGTCGGATATAATGATAATAATTTTGGATGATTTATATAGCGCCATTTTCGTAAAGTACTACCTCAAGAGCGCTTATACAGAATGGATTATGGTATGGAAATGATAATTATAAAAAAAATCTTCTCGGTCTTCTCGGTCTTCTTGGGCTGGAGCATGGCCAAGACATTGGGCAAGACGCCTCCCTGAGGGATGGTAGCGCCGGAGAGCAGTTTGTTGAGTTCATTTCAGTGTGGATATTCAATTCAAATTGTGATGCTGGTCTTCTTGTTGCCACTGGTGGAATTGCTGGGCGTCTCCAAAATTGATTCATATATTTAGAACTTTTAAGAATTCGAGTAGTATGGGAGTCAATAATGGGTAGAATTGGTGAATGTTACACGTGTGTAAATTGATCACTTAAACCAGCCTATGACGGTCGTCAGCCCCGTAAATGCCCAGACTTCCATATTCTTCTTCATCTTTGATGAGATATAAAAAAATAATACGAATTATGTAGTGGTTCTCGTATGATAACCGGCTGCTGTAGAACAAGTATGCATGTATATATATATATGTATATAGTTATAATACATATTGTATGACGGCTGGGCGGCTTAATGGTTTGTCTAAATTAATGACACACTTCAAACACAACACTACTGATGGCTATAATAATATAATACAACATTTACTTTAAATCTTTGTAGTAAAAGTTTGCTCGCGTAGCGGTATTATTCTGTTTTATGCGAGAAGCCTGATTTAAGAGGGGTAGAAAGAAGGCTGAGAGCACTCTCTTTGAAGTATTATTGCGACTGTATATTATTTTACGAGTTCAACCTCCGAACTGCAATCCAAATATTCGTGTATAACATCGATATTCGGATAATTGGGATATTTTATTTAAAAAAGTAAATCGACTTTAAATACATTTTAAAATTATTTTACTTTAACGATGATTTTATGTAGGTACCTTTAAACGAGTTATTTTATTCTCAAATGCAAATAGATTAATGTTGTAGATTTAAAAAGCTTGTGTGAAAACAAGTATGCTATTTAAAGTGCCCGGTTTATTGTTCATATTATTATTTCACTAGGTACCTATTTTTCTTAATTAATTTTCTGACATAGAGATTCACCTTGATTTCCTCCAATTACGTCACCTCAATTTTTATATTATATATTTTACTTCAACTCCAAAAAATCGATGGTGGAGAATTGATCATCCAGTCTTCATTTAATCAGCGATCGAGTTAACACCGCCTTATTTTGATACCGTACTCTGTGCTCTACATGGTTGTAAACCACGATCATAAGAAGAAGAATACTAAACGATTTATGGCACCCTTCCCATCCCAAATATAGAAGGAGCAAGAAAATGAAGAAAATCAATATGACCTTCATAAACGTTTTTTAAATAACTATTTTTGTGATATGTACCTCAGACATAAGATAAACTGAGTAAAAATTGAGGTCACTTTTTGGTAGGTTTTCAAGTTTCAAATGAAAAAAAAATATGAAATGGGGCATCTTGAGATTATTTTCACCCTTTTTTAGTCACAGTAAATAATCTATAGGCTCTTCATCGGATCGACGTACTTTCAACATATGGATACCAATGCAGGGTAACGAAGATTTGTTACACAGTTGGCCGTTCTAGGATTTTGACCAAAAATATAGTTCACGGTCAAAAAAAGTAAAAAACTCACCACTGGGCGATAGATTATTCTCCTATAAAAGAGAGGAATATCATATTATAAAACTAAATAAACATTTAATTTTTTTACGTTTTAATATAAATCAATTACTCATTTATATTTAAAACGCGCTAACATTATGATTTTCCATTGTAAAAATAAAAAAAAACTTTGCTTAAAAACGATTTAATTATCAAAAGGTTTCAAATGACAATAGCTGTCTCAAGACTAAATGATACATATTTATTGGTATTGATGAAGAAACTGTTAGTTTCGAATCCATTTTGTATATTTTTCTGAAAATAAAATTAAAATCATTAAAAAATATCTTGGAAATAACTAAAAACAGAATGCCATAATTTTCAGATTATTTTATACTGAAAATTATGGTTAAGGATCCTTGAATATTGATGAAGTGTGGTAGCAGAGTTTCGTTCCATTTTTGAGAAGAGGTTTGAGGAGTCGGTTTTGTATTTTGTAGACATCAAAAGTAACGACGCTAAATCTTGATAAATGAGATCCCAAATATCATTTCTGCGGTAACACATTGCCTTTAGTGCTTGGCATCATGAGATATTCGGAAAATAAATGGCAGTTGTTGGCATTACTTTTTGAGAAAAGCGCATGTAGAAGGTTTATTTATAATATGATTTCATAAATCAGTAATTCGATTTTTATAATTTGATGTTCTTTGACATATTTCCTGATAACTTTCCTTAGTTGATTCTCAAATTGTGAATCTTTGATTATTAAAAATACAGTGATCGAATTATCTTTGTTATTCTTTTAAACGAACACAAATGCATAAACATAATAAAATAATATTAAATAAAAGGTTTGGATCTAAAACTAGTAAAACTACATTTATATTTTATTTGTGTTTAATAATTGATTTTGTAACGGAGACGATTGTACCTATTTATAAATAAAATATAATTATGGTTTGGATATGTGGAATAAATGAGTGAAGAAAGAACGGTAAAACAAATTAATGAGGCGAATGTAGTTGAAAAAAAAGAGCAGAGGAAGATCGAGAAAAACTGGGCACGATCAGGTATGCCAAATACTTGAAAGTAATCAAGTTAGGAGTCAAAATAATTGGCTGGTTTGTATGAGGAGATGCATGAACGTGGAAGAGGCGAAGAATGGCAATGGCAGAGTGGTGTGGCGTTCTATTCTCTCTGCCTAAAACTTCAGTGATGTTTTCTATATTTTCAAATATTTGAATAAAGTAAAAAGTATTCAAACCATTATAAACTTTTTTTTAATGAACGTCACCCAGACCTATATGCACACTTAATATCAGTAATTTTATTGTTTCCTAAAGACAACGAATACAACCTAATTGTTTAAAAGGAGTTAAAACATTTTTAAATTATCAAATATTTTGAATAAAATGGAGATTGTTATCGATATCTATTAAATTAAAGAGACGATTTTTAACTCAAGTATCTTCTGTTTGGGATTGGTCGTTGATTATATAAATTATTGATATCAATTTAGCTCGGAAAAGAGTTCCACTTCCGAGAAGTATGTTAGCTCAATTACGGGAAGTGTGGGAGTATCGAGTTGATGGCAATTCCATAAGTCAAGATAGAAAAAGCGAGGTTTGCTATTAGAGTGACGTGGCACGCCATAAAGTAGTGGAAGTGGTCGGTGTGGGAACAGTGGAAGTGGAAGCCCAGGAAAGTGTCGATAGCCCGTAATAGCCAAAGCTCCCGGAAGCGGGACTGTAAATTTATTAGAATCAATTGCAATATAAGATAAATGTATCGGCTTATTGCACCCGACCATTCTTGTGTTTCTGCTTGGAGAAGATTATTTGTGTTATACGGATATATGGATTTCAGAATAGGAGGATAGCAAACCATTTTGAAAGCTTATTCACCCTAAGTGAAAATGCGCACAGATATAGCACTGTAACTTTACAAAAAAATTAATGTATTTATATAAAACTTGTAAGGTTTTTATGAATTTATTTTTTATTTAACCAAACCTCTACCACGTACTTAATTTTTATTTTTTTATATTACCTTTATTACACCCATCCACATCTAGTACTAAGCATCCTCATGGATTTACGTGGTATCAACTGCGTCATTACATACATAAAGCCAAGGTGATCGATCACTCCTGCTCTCCAATTGCAAATACGATTTTTTTACAGTCGATAAAATATTTTTATGCGAATTTTATATTTTCAATTTAAACATTAAAGACAACATCTATAGTTGGAATTCGTTAATTTGTTAGAAAGCAGAACCCTTTGCTTGTGGATGAGAAATTATTTTCCAAGTTATTCACATACCAAATGTTTGAAAATATCATTGTTTTTACCTATTTAAGCCAGTATATTATTCTGAATAAAAAAAACAACTTGATGAGAATGTTAAAAAGTATTCAATTACTTGAAAATTTAGCAGGTGTTCATAAAAAATAAACTTAAGTTAAATGGCATATTAACGTCGAAACGGAGAATAAAATTACTCTCCAAAAAACATTTTTAAAAGCCAAAATCGTAAGCCAAGATTATATTTTATTTAAACAGTTTTAAGCATACTTAATCATAGCAATTAATATACTTGCTCTAGAAATAATCTACAAAGAAGTGCCTTTGTTCACCACATTTTGTTTAAACTGTAAACTTAAGGTAGATATATTAAATGAAGTATGATGAACGCTTTCCTGATGAAACATTCTCAAGAGGTCGTCAGAGAGATTAATTTCAGTCGGCTGAGCTCAAAATTATTCTTTGATCTCTTATTTTTTATCATTATACAAGTAGCGTTAAATCACAATTAAGTTTAATGATAAATGGTATTTACCGAGTTTTTTTATAAAGGTGTTTTTTGTTTGTTTGTTCGGTTGAGGGGTAGTCACTTGACCCGTGTGATGTGCAGAAACTCGTGTTTATAGAGCAACCCCTGACGTCAACGTATTTAGTCAATAAAAATGTCTAAAACTTCAAATATCATCAAAGGTATGCTCCATTAGGGTTTTGTGATATAAAAAATATTGTTTTGTGATACTATAATACTATTAAGAATAACAAATCAATCATATAAATCAATTAGGATATATCCAAATAGTATCGTTTACCCTAGTAATAGTTATATAATAGGTCACAAAACCTTTTGAAATGTATGTCAGAGCATAATACATTTCATTATGTTCCTGAAAAGGTCATATACTTTCAGCACTGAGGAGAAATATAATTTATTGGACGAGACTGTTCTATGAATAAAACATGGAAATTTTCATAAACAGCAACCCCTTCTTGTTAGAACAGTTTGTGAAACACGACCATAAGTAAAATACAGCAAACTTGGTATTTACATATATTTTGTACTCATATTATATATTTATTTTTGTAATGATATTATTTGTGTATATTTTATTTATTTTATTTGCTAACATCGAAAAGTTTCCCGTGAAATGATCTACTAAATGATATATAATTTTTTCAAATATTTTCTTAATAAATAAATTGATATTTGTTTCGAATTATATATTGAATCTACCGTTGATTATTTAAATTATAAACTATGTTAGTAATGCTGAATCTAAAATCGTTTTTAAAATTGCAATATTTTAATAATTACAAAATAGACATATCGCTCACTCCTTTCAAGAACGTCATAAATCAAAAATCGTCAATTTTCAGTTATGCATGTTTTCGGAATGCCCAAAAAATGTACTATATCCCAGCAAAAGCGGCATATTTTAAACTTAATATTTACCCGCTACAGGGCAGAAAGTGTTGTTTTTGCATTTTGAAGAAAAGGTATTGTTTAATTATTTTTTTAAAATAAACTAATTATTTTTTAAATGGAGAAAAAACCTTCAGGTTTAACCTAAAAAGATCTGTAGCACAGTAAAAAGTTCAATAAGTGGCTTGATATTTATTTTTAATAAATTGTATTATATTTTTATACTTTAAAAACGTTCTCCTGAAAAACCACGTTTTTTGATTTATGACGTTCTTGAAAGGAGTGAGCGATATGGGAAATTATTTAGCAGTGCTTTACACAAATAATTTTCATGCGGCATTTTCATTTTTATAATGTTGAAAAAAAACAACATTAAATCAGTGTTTTCATAAATTTATTAAAATAAAAACAGTTTACCTGAATTATATAATATTCTTCTATATAATAAAAATTAAATCTTATAAGGTTAATAACCTTTTATAATGTTATCAACAATTGTCTTTAGTTAAAAATGAATTTTTTTAACATTAACTTAAAAAATCAGTGTTAGATTTAACATTTACTATATAAATTAAAATAAAATTCTACAAATCATTACCAAATCTATCACATTGTTGTTTTTTTTTATTTATTTATAATAGTGAAGCAGTAAAGAGTATGGGAACATGATTTCATACGGCATCGGCAAAAAATATTTTAATATATTTCTGAAATAAAACAACAGTTACATAAAACACCTGTGATGTGTAAAGTTAAATCATTAAAATTTAAAATATCAAATTTGTAAATGTGTTTATTATTAAGGTCGCATCCACAACATCCACGCGAGTTCCTCGCGACATTAAAATATGTAGTCCATAAATTAAATCCGTGCATTGCCATCCTCCCCTTCCTGAACCCAAGTCGACCTCCAACACACCGTCCTTCCAGCCCGCGCGAGGGGTGGCACTCACCACCCATTAACTTATGAGTGGTACAAGATAACTCCATTACATCCTAACTCATCGTGTTGTTACACTTTTGTACACTTCGTTTCTCGCTTAAGTAGGTACTTTATTTCCCACCAACAGTGTAAAAAACACATTCAACTTGTGACGATGATTAATATGTATTGCTTTAATAAATTTATTGGATATGTAACTTTTGAATTGATTTATTAGAGACAAATAAAACCTTAATTCAGCAATAAATAGCCCTTGCGTATTTTCATATTCTATACGTCAGCAAATAATTCGTATCAATCGTAAACCTATATTAAATACATACCATATAAGATAAAAATGTTAGTCTCCAAAATAAATTTACTCATTAAAGTCAAGTCTGTAAAATAAACTAGTTGGAAAAATGGGTTAAATTGGACCTAACTTAATATAAAAGACTTATGGAAATCTAAAATAAAATGACACATCACAAATTTGAAATAAATTCCGTACAGTTTATATAAATGAGCTCATTCAAGTGGTTTGATTAGCTAGAGAAAGCTATTTGTGACCGTTAAGTGGTTCTGTGTCACTTTGTCCACGATACCTTTTCGCGGTCTGAAATAATAGGTATAAATATCATAAATAGATGGTTAAGGTGGTGAAGACACTTGCGATCAAATAACTGAGGTTAAATAATCGTATTTTCATTGCTAACTGCAACTAACTATGCGTAGCAGTCCTTAATTTGCAAAATTATAAGCGGAATCTTTGTCAACAAAAATACTGAACAATTCTTTCACCAACTAAATTTTTGTTTTTTGCTAATTTGGACAAAATTTTATCGGTAAAAAATTCAATCCCAAAGAAATATTGAAGAATGTCTCAAATATTGTTTGGTTCTCATTGTTTTTTATTTTAAATATTTTTGTTAGTGTGTTTTTTTCCGCCACCGTAATGTAATGTTCGGGTACCGTACTGGAGGTTCCGGGTTCGATTCCCAGGGGGGGCTTAAATAAATACATATGATTTTTTCTCTGTAATATTTATTCAATATTACACTGGACTGGTACCTGAAGCGGAGGGCTGATCACATTCCGTCATGTGTTAATGATCAAGGTATCATTGCGTTTATATGATGCAGTGCCCTATGCACCATTGGGGTGCAGATAAGGTTTTGAAGATTAATAGGGTATGCGGTATGTGATTGCCTGGGTTAAGTTATTACTTGTATATATATAAAATTTTATTCAATAATCTAGTATGTTTAAAAGAAAATGATTTCTTTTTTTCCTAAAATAATAGTTTCTGAAGCTCAAATAAAAAAGTACCAAAAAGTTTTTATGCATGCTAAGTACATATGCACGTTTATACTATTGAACAGTTTAACCTTCACGTAAATAAAGTTTTACGTAAAGCGTACATTTTTATGTCATTTCTAATATACAATAAATATATTTGCTGATTCTTATTTTGTATCGGAAATATCTGTTGATCAGAATCTCAGAATATTGCCTTTTTATTATATTGGAACAATGCATCCTATTAACCCTATTACTTCGTACAATATCGTTCAGACACATCTGTAGGACACGGGAGACACGAGTGGCCATTCTACTTTACGTTACTTTCTGATCGAATCATCTGCCAACAACAACTAACTCCACTTCAGAGTACACTTCTACGTGCATTGTTTCTTCTCCGGCAGTATTTGCTTCCCCTACGGTCGACTTAGAGCTTTTGCATTGTGAAATTTTCATTTTAAAATAAGAACTCATTCTACAGTTTGTCTAACTCAGCATCGCAAAGCATTTTGTAAGTCTTACGAATTATATGATCGAAAAATACAAAGAGATTTTTTAATGGTATATCATTTTAAAATAAGAACTCATTCTACAGTTTGTCTAACTCAGCATCGCAAAGCATTTTGTAAGTCTTACGAATTATATGATCGAAAAATACAAAGAGATTTTTTAATGGTATATAATAAAAAGATAGAGCCGTCTTTTTTTCATATCAAAGTTGGCGTTTTATTTTTATTTGACAAATTGAAATCCTTGGTAGTTTAAAAATTGTAAAAACCATTTTATCTTATTTGTTTAAAAAATTCAGTGAGAAATCATTTCTGGAATTTTTACATAATTGAGTATATACTGATATTTTTGTGTGATTAATTAACCTTTTCATAATAAAAAGTATTTTCTCCGATACTAAACTTTCATTATTTGATAAAAATATTCTTCACTAATAATTTTAAATTCCTTCAATTCTTTTTTTTACAAATCGTTTTCGGTTTGAATTGGTGATAAACAAGAAAAAGAACTGCATAATAAAATTTAACATTTCAAACCAGCAACTATGCAAACATATGCACACAATTCCACAGCACCATTTACATGACACACGTAGGTATTGGAATCTGATACATGCATAATAGATAATGTTTCACGAAATTACTTACGCTTGTATATTTCGAGCATCGTCTCGGATCCTTCCGATCGCACAAAAAACCGGGGCATTTCTGCCATACTAGAGCATCCAGGATAGCAAAAAGCCTTAAGGTTATGGCGTAAAGGAATCGAATCCTAAGGGATACCCCGAATCAGGAAGTCTTTCCTCGTAGGCACTGCTTTAATCTAGGATACGTCTTGAATATTTAAGAAATACTTGCTAAGCTATTTTGGCCCTACAGGACAATAGCTTTGTTTGGAGAATTACGTATTCTACGTTGGTAAACCTTATGATAGGCTAAGCACTTCATTTTCTACTTTCTTTAAGCTTACGTTCTAATTTAAATTTTTCCTTTTGTTTAAAAAAACGCACTCGGAGAACAAGACGAGAATAATGAAATGGTGGTATTTAGCGAATAATTAATGTTTGAAATAAAATTAAAGCGCTTTCGGAGATATTTTTTAAACCTTACCTACGTAAAAAGTAAGAAATTAAATAATTTCATTAGAAATGCCTTCTGGGAAAAATATAAGTAAATGAAAGTACATACTATTCGTACGGTTTAATTAATAAATAAAAGCTTTTTGCTTCAATCAAATCAACAACGTAAAAAAATTGGATTCCTTGAAAAAATGGGGAGGATTTAATTAAATCTAAATCCTTGGAAGCAAAACTTGTGACATTACAAAGAGGACAGTTATGATAGTTTCGTAATTGATAACGACAGTTTCATTCATACTTATTTTAAATCCATAAATTTAATTTTTCTTAAAGAGTCATCTATGAACAAATTATTATTCTTTATTTTAAGAGCTTAAAATAAAGAAAAATTATTTGTTCATAGATGACTATGAAATTTACCAAAGGTTTAGCTAACACAACAAAGAGAGAGTTATCGTCGGACTTCGACGGATCTCCTTTTGTAAAATGGTAAACGGTTCAGTGATTTTGTAAACAAAACATACTAAGATTATTACACGAAATATTTTTGGAGTTAAAAGACAAAAATATTATGTCTATTTGTCCTGTCACGTACTTAAAAATCACATACGTAGGTATTTGAGATATGAATAAGCCAAACAAATTAACTACATTGTTTATTTTTCTAATATTGCATCCATCATTTTAATAACATATAACAAAATATTAATTTTCAGATTATGCCTCTGAAACTTGTTTCTTACCAAACAATACACGTTACTCTCAACATAAAATGATTGATCAGCCAAAGAAAGGTGATTGGCTACAATGCTTATCTTGTAATCGGTAATATTGAGTTAGTAAATCTTTAATCCGATAACCCTCTTGTGATAGATTACTTCTGATTCCTCGGTACAAAATGAACAGTTCTCAAGAGAGGGGACATATTTATTTCGGAAAACGTTAACGTTTATTTTTACGTGACCCCAGGGCTAACACATGTTTGGGAAGAGAAATGAATCTCGCAGGAGTAATATCGATTGAACGAATAGCATGAATATTTATGTGTTACCTATCAAAATCCATAGAGAATTTGCTAAATTTTCCAAACCACATCCTTATTTGTAAGAAAACAATTACACCATTGGTCTTACAAAGCCGAAAACGCTTATTCATAAAATAAGTTTTTTTTTTCAATTTACATTTAAAAGTAAGATTCCATTAAAATATTAATTAAATGTATTAATGCACGCACTAGATTCTCATTATTCATGGAAATTTTCATTCTTAGAAATCATGAAGATTGTCAGTAGATAAAATCGTAAATAAGCCATATCGCCCAGTGAAAGTGCACCAAATAGTTTTATTTTTGAGTAATTCATTTTATAAATTAACTTAAAATATTAAAAACAGTAATAATTTATTTACAAGGTAAAACTGAATGCATATTTTTATATTTTTTAATTAAAAAAAAATCATTGTAACATATTAAAGTTCAATGAACCAAATTAAAATACTAAGAAAAACAGATATTTATTTTTTATTATACTAGTACAACTGCTCACTGATCTTTTTCGTCTACATGAGATGGCATCTTCAGAATGAAGATTGTTATTTGCCGAATGGTGCATACAAATACTAATAATGATAACATTAGACATTAGAGGACATCTACACATTTTTAGGTAAAACTGTGTACACGTGTTAAACCTTGTTGTAGTTATTTTTTATCTGTGTATTATAATTTTGGAATACATTCTTGTTGCTTTTAATTTTGGCATCCAAATCATAAAATAAATTAAACTCAGGAAGAAAAATAACGTTTATGGCTTTCAATACTTCTCGTCAAATAATTGATTCTTATGTATTGCCTTTGATTGAAATGATATTCTTCATCTTTTTTACCTTATTTCTTATTTCATATTCTGTTGTGGAAAATGATTTTATATTCGTTGATCAAAAAGGCAGATTAAATATAAATAAAGACAATGGATGAAATCAATGTCGAATTTTGGGTCCCGAGAAATGTGTGAATTCGAAATTTATTAAACGATGCTCAGAACCTTGAATATTCTTAAAAATAATCATTTTTGTAAAACGTTATAATCAACGAGAACAAACAAATCTGGTGTTTGGAAATTATTTGAAATGCATTAAAATACGTGTCATAATAAATTTTATGAAAGAGTTGTATTTACTAAGTAAAACATAAATTTAAATGATAGGTTTAATCACAAAATGACAGCCGAACCAATTAATAAGATGAAGAAAAAATCTAATCGTGTTAATTTTGATGCCATAAGTATATGCAAATTGATCTACGACTGTGTGGAAGTTCTTACGTTGATATGACTTCCAGAAAAATCAAAACAAAAATTAGAGAACACGAAGTACTTATTTTACGGAATTCCTTTTTCTTCCCTTTCCTTTTACAATTTAAATGATAATAATCTCGCATAACATTATTAAAACAGCATAAGAATCCATAAAGTAATTCAAATGATACGAATAGTCATAAACTTCAACATTTTGAAATATTAGAAATTCATCAAAAAAATATAAATAATAATAAACAACTGTGGAAGTGAAACTAAATTAAAAATAACAGAGACTTGAGCCTTTTTCTATCATCTTTACTTCTTATATTAAAAAATAACAGTTTTTATTCCGCCTTCATCCTTCAACGTCTTAAGGGTATAAACTTTGACTTAGCATCACACACGGTGTTTAAAAATTATGTTAAATCCATCAAAACAAGATCAAAATAGATTTTAAGGAAAAATGGTATTTACTAAGTAAAATTTAAATACAAATTGGATATTTCTTCACACCTAATGAATGAAATGAAACAAATTCTGTAAAATAAATTTTCTTGAAAAAATTAATCAAATACGTGCAAAAAGGATTATCTATCAATTATGGGAATAAACGGGTAAGTTTGAGTAGACAGTATTTATTATCTCTGACGGACCAGCCAAAGTTTATGAGAGGAATAAGTCCATCACGTGCTCAGTAAATCGGGAGGATTTACTCCAACAACCTAGACTCCAGTTCAACAGATTATTGTGAAACATTTTGTTACGTAAGTTACAGTAAGGCCTTGCTTCAACCGCGTGACGGAAACAAATAAATCAAACTCGGGTAACCGTTGTCCAAAGGTTAAAATGGTTTCAATTTAAGCAAAAAACGTTTTGGGATGTCAAAAAAACATGTTTTGGAAAATCGATCATGAATTACTTTCGAAATTTAGTACAGAGAGCAGACATTTTCACCAACTTATAAAAAATAATTAGATTTTAGAAATTCTAGACACACGGTTATTAAATCGTGATCTGTTAGTTATTGTTTCACTTTGTAAATAAACCAAACAACATTTAGAGTGTGTTCAAATAATTTTTCACGAATCTGAATTATCGCCAATTATAGGAGTTATTTTTCATATTATTTCATGACATCTCATAAACGATGAAGAAGAATATGGATGTCTGGGCATTTACGGGTTTATCTATCCCGTCTCAATAATTAACTACCGAGACAGACTTTTAAATTTTCCATGACTTGTACGGTTTTTTTCGTGGTGATGAAATCAAATAACATATTTTTAAATCTCATTTCAGAAATCGATTTCTAGCTAACATCTCGTTTATCATAATAGCCAATATGTCATAATCAAACATTGTAAACTGCATTTCTAAAAACTTGTAAAGGTTTATACTGGATGTCTAGTAAACTGACACCTGAAATGGATGGTTTAATAATATGATAAACCTAATTGTAGGTAAACGTAACACGCACAGACATAGGATGCTGTGTGGAGAGGGGTTAGTTCACATTATTCGGACCCGAGGCGCAGGCTGTCTCATGCATTATGTATTGTGAGAAGTTACATGATTGACACAAGGAAAGCTGTATGTTTAATTAAATGTTACAAATTATTGAACACCGCCGCAAGGTTTATTTATTAATATGCATGAAATATAATTAACTTTTTGTTTCAAGTTAAAATGAATCACCTTGATTATTGACCATTTTCAAAAAATGAAGTCTTTTCATATTAAAAATTCAATCTTAGCTCGTATTAAA
Source organism: Brachycentrus maculatus (assembly GCF_059751285.1). Classification (NCBI taxonomy): domain Eukaryota; kingdom Metazoa; phylum Arthropoda; class Insecta; order Trichoptera; family Brachycentridae; genus Brachycentrus; species Brachycentrus maculatus. The sequence continues at coordinate 36,424 of NW_028281983.1, forward strand.
TCAAAAAGATTTATATTATTAATCGATTCGGCATTAACCTGGTGAAATGACATGTTTATTATTTTTTTTAAATCAAACATTTGTACAATACCACTTAATGAGTTTTATTTACAGATGACTAGTTTCGAAATCTATAGATGTTTTCATCTATAAGTGAGTAGTAAGTTTAACTACTCTTCTGTAGTTTTCGAAACTAGTTGTGTGTAATGTAATAAAACATACTAAGTGGCATTATACAAGTGTTTAAATTTTAAAAAATAATCAATAAGATTTAAGTGATGTCATTTTAAATTTGAAATCAACAAAAATCCTTAATTTTTGTATTTCTTCAAACAGGCAATGACATCGAAAGATTTTTTAAACTAATTAGTCATTAAATAAAGTTTGAAGAAAGGCTTTGCTTTTTTTACTTTTCTGAAGTTTTAAATAAAAGTAATTTTATCAATAATTATATAATATGTATAAAACAAACATGCAAGAAGTATTTACTATTCTGGGTATATTAAGGTAAATGCATTATATTTCGCGTAAAATAATACATATTGACATTATAATACTAACATTGAGGTGAAAAGTCAGATAAAACAGGATCAGAAGATGGTACAGAAAGCAGACATTGTTGGGATGTTAGAATTATTACAAGCCAAACCGCTGTCCGCAAGACTTAGGAATATTTATCAGAATTTAATTTAGGAAGGTAAAGCTGGGTGGGAATCACTTACATTGAGTGAGAAAGGAAATTCGATAATGTAATACAATAAATGGACCAGGAATCATAAACCATTATTTATACTGGGAAAATTTGTATTTATAACAGAACATTACGTTAGATTTGAAAATTTAATCGGTTCAAGAAAGGTGCTTTATATTATATCATATTATTTTTTGACATCTCATCAAAGGTGAAGAAGAATATGGAAATCTGGGCATTTACGGGGCTGACGTCCGTCATAGGCTGGTTCAAGTGATCACTTTACACACGTGTAACATTCACCAATTCTACCCATTATTGACAACCACACTACTCCAATTATAGATACATACATCACATGTGTGTATGTAATACGATATTTATCATTTGCATAAGTAATAGCCAAGTCCATCAGATGCGGTGTCATATGCATCATTTGGGTGTAGATGGGATCAAATAATAATATGATTGTGAAGAAACATTTCAACTTGCGTTAAAACGACCTTGATGTAGTATTATACGAAAATATATTTTAAAAAATTCTAAGAATTCTGTGATGAAAATTATTTTCTAGGTATTTGGATTATATGGTAAATCACGTACAATTAAACAAATTTGTTCATATTTACAATAACAATTGAATCCGTCCGTATATTACTTAGCAGGTGTTCATATAATCCGTGCTAAAACGATTACGTTATAATCCGATATAATCGGAAGCGACTTTATTCCGTGATTTGCATTTTCCCTCATGGTGGATTGCAAATTAGTCGCCCGACGCGGTTTCGTGTCCGACTCGGCACTGTGCGGCTCGGCGCGGCTCGGCGCGACAACTGCAGGGATACGTGACGTCATGCAGAATAAATTTGAATGTCAAATGACTCGGTAAGCTACCACGTTTAAGTGATTTTTCACCGTTGAGGGGATTTGAACTGAAACTTGACCTATGAAACTAGTGTGTACCTATGGTATGTACATAATATGGATGCTGCACTTACCTTCTGTAGGAATGTGAAATGTGAATTGAATATTTCTCAAACAACTTTAACTTGTATCATAACTTACGAATGTTCAATTGTGTCAGTGAACTTAGAGCTGTTATTGTAAGAGCCGGTTTTTGGTGAATAGACGCTTTAGTAGAAAACTTTTCCATTTTATTACTATTTTTGTCTCCATGGCGTTGATGTTACAGTATTGGGGGTGCAAGGTTTGATTACCAGGGGTGGTCAGAATAAGCATAAATAAAATGGATTTTTGAATTTGATATTTATTTAATGTTACTGTGGACTGATACTTGAAGCCTAGAACCTTGCCTACACCTTATTAGCAATAAAAAATTCTATTTGCCGATGCAACGCACGGCTGTACGAACAATATACACAAAAATATCATACAATTAAAATTTTCATAGAATGTTTTTTTTAATCAAATATAAAACTCAATTTTTCGAACCCGGGATAACTACAATAAAAATGTACAAGTTTTTATTTTGTGTGGCTGCACTGATATATGTTTTTCAATTCCAACCATAACGATCATATACCTATATGCATATCTTTTAGCACACTGTTATTTCACCATGTAGTAGGTACTGTTTATAATTTTTGGTTTGTTATACCTCACCAGTGTTTTCTTTTCTTATCTTGCTCAATGCCCTGTATCCCATCATGATTGTTGTATTAATGCTTTGCTTCATGTTCCTGGTCAAAGTTGAATAGAAAGTTTGAAAATTTTCGTTAACATCGTTATTATATCTTTGCTACCGGCTTCTTAAGATTTGTTCATCCAAGCATAATATCCTTTGCAAAAACGTACCTATTATCGCTTTGATCCAGTGTAAAAGGGTTTGTATAATATGTGTATTTAAAAAAAATTAAAAAAATGTTAAACAACTTTCCCTCGATGATAAGGGTATTATTTTCAAAACCACGAACATTAAATTTTGAAGCATTCTTTTGTTTTACTCTCGCATGTAAAACTCAAATACGAATACATGAATGAATGCGTTTGGGTATTTTCTAAAACGAACATTCTACACTTAGTATTTCGAATACGCGAACAAAAAAATATACCTTGTAATCGTCAACTTATAAATATCCAGAATTTATCTTAAACAAAACGCAAAACTTACAATTTTTCATTTAAATATTTAAAAAAATAATGAAATTCACATGCATCATAATAAATAATAAGTTTTTAAAATTATTTTTTTCAATCTTTACGTTTATATTTCACTGCTATACAAAATGCTAACTAGGTGTAAGTTACATTTTTTTGTACCAAAATTGTTTGTAGATTTTTTTACACGAAAACCTAGTAAAAAGGAAAAAAAAATCCCATAACTTGGGTTTTATGTGTCAAGAAAAATAAAACATTTGAAATCTTTTGTTTTTGTTCGATTAAAATCAGGGGACATTTATTTCAACGTTTCATAAATATCCTAATGCTGAAAAATATGACTTTTTGTAGAACAGTTCCATTACTTCCGCCCGCTGTTCTGTTTCGCTAGACAAATACGCGATTAATCACCGGTTTCACAAACCAGCTGCAAGCGAGTAAGTGGACCATAATATTTTGATATTTGTTAAATCTTACCAGGGCAACACGAGGGGTGGGGCGATGTAAAAACTGGTCATAAATAAAAACCTTTTTGTGGGTACTCTTCATGGCAGTTCAATTGTTCCCTTGTTTCGTAATGAATGGCGGGTGGAGGGCGGCGGCTAGAGGGTTGGCGGTAGTGGATCGAGGGTGGAGAAGGGAGTCACGCGGGCAATTTGTTGCTTTGGTTTTTCATCATCGCGGGTCACACGGAAAACGGATTCTTAATAGGTTCTAATGATTTCGAAATTAAATTCCTTTCAATTATATTTTCATCGCTTGATTTATGATTTTAATTCGGATTTTATGTGGTCACCATATTTTAAATTTAAATTCTCCACTGTTTTGTATCGTAGGTCATAACTTCTGAAATAAAACATCTTTAGCAGCACTGACAATCAAATAAAGTATTAATGTTATTATTTTTTTAATAATTTAATCGCTGACTATTTTAAATAAATACCAAAATCAAATAACAAATATTTAATCCAAATTAAAATACTTTTTTTCTCACTTAAATACGTTGAATGTGCATACTATGCCCTTATTATTACTGATATGAAGATTTGTTTGAAAGTACTATCAATATTCAAAACGTTACGCCAGTGTAAATTTTATTATAGAAAAAAAAAATTACAAAATTTATATTTAAATATTTGGTCCACAAACTGATGTAGAAATACAATATAAATTTAAAGATTTGATATTAGTTTCGATTAGTATCTGGATTTATGGCGTCTTAAAATTATAATTCGATTTAAATTATTTCTTTAATATAAAAGTTAAGTGGGAAAATAGAAATGCGTTAGTTAAACTTTATTTAAATTGGCCGCTAATAATGTTTTTCGCAGAAAATAAACAAAACAATAAGCTTTAAAAGGAAACGTAATAAAGTGAATCGAGAAAATTTAACGCCCCCTCGAAAGGTTTTTAAACTATTTATCTAAAGTAGCGCTTTGAAATATTTTTTTATTGCAATATAAAAGTCCCTTATATTTCCATCTCGACTTATTTATTGAACTTAATTACAGCGAAATTGCGTAGCGTGTTCTAGAAATCGTATTCTCCTTATTAAAAGCCTTCGCTTTTTATGGAGTGAAATGCTGAATTAATGTTATAAATACTTTGTTTTAGTAATTTTTCGATTTAAGTATATGGAGAGTGAAACACGTAATACATTTAAATTGTTAGAATTGCCCCGACAGGTCAGGTGGTCAATAAGGCGGAGAGAACACTTTGCGGGTCGAATGGACCATTATCGAACCTTTCTAACTAACGTATTATAAATGCAAGTACCCTCTTAAAGCCATCACCATTTTAGTCCGTTGAACTTGTTGTATTAGTAATTTGAAATAATTAAATGTTAAATAATTATTGATTGTTATTTTATTAATTTATCATTTAGTTATATGAATGTCTGACTTTTTTCCTAAACGAAGTGCTTTTTAAACTTTGAATAACGCCGTTTTGATTTTGTAATTACATAATGGCAAAGTGTCACTTTTGAATTCCAAATTATTGGTTTTAATCATTAAAATCAACAATTTTATTATTATTGTTGTTGAATTTTAATAAATCAGTTATCAGAGCTTGTATTGGAGAGGAACACAACCTTAATTTCCTCGGATAAAGTTTTGGGCAGCTTATGTCAGCTATCTGTAGATTGAAGAACTCTTAATCCGTACTTAGGTAAAACATTTCAAGGAACAAACAAGAAATACGCGACGTGAAGCCACCAGGACGGCAGGAGGGAAAAGGAATAAGAATGGGGAGGGGATGTAATTAAACTGTCTTCAACTTTTCCTAAATCATTCCAAAAACATTGTTTAATTATTGTTCCTGCATCTGATGGATAAATTATTTGTTCAATTTTATCCAATTTAAATGATACTAGTTGAAAACTCTATTTCGAAAATACTGAAATAAGATTTTGATCAAAAACCAAAATCTTGGTTGAAAGATTTATTAAACAAAATCAAACTACTTTTGAGTGAAATAATGGCACAAATATTTCATAATTTTGAAAATTAAAATCATCATTAACTATCTGTTAGTAGCAACGCAGTCCTGTGGCTAAGTCTGGTATAAAAGAAACGAGAAATTAGCATATATAAATACGCACGTATTTTAATGCAACGTTTTGTCGAAATAAAAAAACCTCAATTAAAGAAAAGAATTCGAAAATAAGTAGAAGATTTCACATTTTTTACCAAATAACATTAAAAAAATATTGTTGTATATATAAATCAAAACACAATCTATGATCATATTTTATTATGGGATTTACTTCATTTGAAGATCAATAAACGTGTAGTTTTAGAAATAAGAGATAGACAGGGGAGAATGTTAAAAAATCAAGTGGCTTTTAACGTTATCACTAGAATTATAGAGTGAAAAATAGAAAGACAAAGAAGAAGAGTAAGAATCAAGAGCAGTTAAAAGAGAAGGCAGACGACGCATCTATAAACATTTATAAAAAAATCCTTAGTTTTGACAGCATGGAAAGTTTTGCATAAACATAATATCTTACATTTAAATATTTATTTTTAAACAAACAACAAATATTTTAAAGTAAATAATTTGTAAATAATGATAAATGTTTATTTCGGCTTGACAAATGTATAGTTTTATTATTTCCTAATATATAATATTTCATAGATTTTACCGATTGAGATATTCTTTTTTTCTTATCTTAACTGCACTACTTTTAAATAAATTTTTTGGTACGATAATGACAAATTTATGTACGTTTATACACGGGTTGAAATAATTATACAAACAATTACGTTTCTTATTCGTGTTATTCTACCAGAAGTGGGTGTACCTAACCGCAATAATCAAGATTTGTTGGGTAGTTTGTTATATTTAAATGCGGGTCGGGATAATTTTTAAATTTTTATTCATGAAGAAGCCATAAATAACTTAAAGCAAAGAAATAAAAAAAACATGAAATAAAAATTATGAGCTGGTTGAGATATTTATTTAAATGAAAAACAACAAATAACGAAAAAAAAAATAATACTGACATATTTAAGTATTGTACGCATTACTTTAAAAAGATATTTTATGTTATATATATAAATATATATATATATATATATATATATATATATATATATATATATATATATATATATATATATATATATATATATATATATATATATATATATATATATATATATATATATATATATATATATATATATATATATATATATATATATATATATATATATATATACATTTACTCTACTAAAAAAAAGCTTTTTAAATTAAACAATTCATCTGTGATAAAATATCCAATAACAGATTATCACCCTGATTAAACAATTATTATTTAATTGTATTTTTCTATAAGCTATGATTTGCCTACTGTTAATGAGGTTATTAACTCGACTCCCGGTGGTTCAAACGATTTTTTTTAAAACATAAATTTTTATAAAAAATCCTAGAGTGAATATAGATTTGTGTGTGAAGAAATCATAAAAGTATGGTTTTTATGTGGGAATACTATATGGTTTTGTAAAAAAAATAAAGATATAAAAATTTAATTAAAAGTAATGAGCAACCATTTAATAAAATATAAAAACCAATAATAATAATGAATTGAATACATTATCAAATTGATGCATTGACGTATTTGGTACAAATAAGACAAAAAAAATAGAAAAAATCATAAAAACCAAAGCTAGTTAAAATCACCTCACTTATTATTTTAAAAGGTACTTTCAACAGTGAGTCTAAAGTACAATAATACATAACAGGTATATTTACCGCTTTGCCCTTCATCCAGACGCGATTATTGTACCTTAAAAAAGAGTTTAATAAATCATTTGATGATAATAGAGACTTATGTAAATAGTTTGCTGACAAAATCGTTCTATTTGGGCGCTATTAAAATTTTACAGTCAGCGTGATTTCAGGTGCTGAGTGACACATGAATAAAAGTATAAGATTTGCATACAAGATTTCCTTCCCTCCGTATGGCTATGTCGGGCCTGTTTTATGAGCCGTATAATTTTATGTGCCTGATAGAAAAAAAAAACTTCTGTGCGGTGGATAAATCACGTCACATAGCAGCAGGGCTCCGGGGGTTGCGGGGAGGGTGAAGCAGGAGGAGGGGAATGGTTTGGTTCCCGGAAAATCTAAAGCTTGATCGTGACGGTCGTGCTCGCCTGATAAGGGTTAACAATGCAGTCATATTTAAGGAATATTTAATTACTACGTTTAATTTAACATTTTTATGTTGATACTTTATGGTAGCGTTCACATATTTTTTGCAGATCCGGTTTTTTGCCGTATCAAAAATATTATCTTTAAATACCAAATCTATTGCAGAGCCGTATTAAAAAAAATGTATCGAGAGAGCAGACGGTTTACCCCTTTTTGCTTCATTTTCTGAACAAGCCATTAAATTTTATAAAATTGTCATATTCATTTTAAATATGAAAATAGATATTTGAAGTATTATGACATAATTTATATTTGACATATCTGTCAACCCTTATATTTTGAAAATATTTATTTTGAAATTCTCTAGGAATTTATTCGTATAGGCAGTGTACAACTTTTATTTTACTGCGACATGTTTTCTCTCCATCTATTTTCCAGTAAAGTAGTAAAACTTAAGTATTTCATTACATCATTAGCTGCCTTCCATTAAACACAATCTATTACTTCATCAATCGAATTGAGTTAACTCATCTTTGACTCTGTGGTGCCCTTTGCATTATCTGAGTTCGAGGTTCAAGAATTATTAAAATAAATAAATTTGTTTAATTACATTTGACTATTACTCCTTGTCTAGTTTGTAACGGCATTTAATCTACTTGATTGCTAATTATATAAACAAAGTTGAGAGTGGCAAAAGTAAAAGAGCATCAATAACCATGGCACTCGGGGCTGCATATCTGTACTTTAACAAACTTATTTACTCGTGAGGCACTGTTATGTGTACCTAAGTCCCTAACTGGGATTATATTTACATATGGTGAATGACAACAAAAAAATATTGCAAAATAAAAATTTCCTCACATCCCAAATCTAATTAAGAAGCTCAGAAAAGGCTCGTTTGTTTGAACTTCAAATTAATAAATTATTTTAAATTTAAAAGGTTTCGAGTTTACAGATTGGGCATTTGTAAACAAAATTTCTTATTTTATGATCCTAAAAAACACATTTTAGTACATGGACAAAAACATGAAACATTTTTCAATGAAATTCCAGACCTTTTCTACATATTTTAATTCTACCGCTTGTATATCTATACATGTAAGCATAACCTTTCTGCAAAGATCCAAAATATGAAATCGGCAAATTCATGTTTTTTGGGACGTTATTTTCTGAAAAAGTTATCTTTTCAAAAGGCGCTGTATCTTTGTGTTTTCTTCCAGGAAATGCGAGCACTTTTCGTTGATTTGGGATTTAAATAACAAGGAACCACATCGGCTCGTGGGTTTCCTAATATCTCGGCCGAGTTTGACATTGATGAACGATAGAAACAAAAACGTAACCGAGAATTGGTTCTCCTATTAATTACAAGAACTTGCGTAGGAGTATACCCTAACTATGTTAAAAGCCTTTTTGGAACCTCATAACACAGTCATAAAGCATATGAATTGCAAATGAAAAAAATAGTTAATTTAGAAGTCTAATTTTTTTTTTAACTTTATGGCTTTTTATTTTTTTGGAAAACAAATTTTTATTTACTTAAGAAAGCACCGCTAAATAATGTACGTACGCAATAAAAAACTTAATTAAGGTCAGATTAAGCAAGTCAAGTTAAATTTACGTGTTTTTTAATTGAGTAATTAGCTGATTTATTGGGTAATGAATCACGGACTTAAACGGTTTCAGTATATCATATTAAGAGAATAAATTCATGGAAAATAAATATGAACTTTACATAATAGATTTATATTATCCACTGACACTTCGTGATGGAATTGCATTTTTAATTTATTATTAGATTAAAACCAATATTTTTAGCTTTTCCACTTTTTTATTTGACCAGCGACCGGGTTTCGTCGTTACCGACATCATCAGACTGGTGAGGCCTGTCTGATGATGTCGGTAACGACGAAACCAGTCTGATGATGTCGGTAACGACGAAACCCGGTCGCTGGTCAAATAAAAAAGTGGAAAAGCTAAAAATATTGGTTTTAATCTAATAATAAATTAATGAACTTTACATATTAAAATCATTACATAAACCATGAATTATTTTGAAGTTATATTAGTACCTAGTATAATATTTTTTCTTATTTATTTTGTTATGTTTCAAAATATATCACGATACCTCCTTAGTTGACAAAAGTGTCGGGCTGTGGTCCCGTGGTTAGTATTACTATTACCTCTTTCTAATAATGAGCCGCTTAGGCTCACAGAAATAGTATGAAATATGAAATGATTTGTGTAAATAATAAAATCTAAAATATTTACTTTTTTATTATTATCATTCTTTTAAATTAGATATTACTCTCTTAATCACTAAATAAAAACATAACAGATTTTTGTTTTTTGCATATAAACAAACGTAAATATATTTTTATTGATTCACACTTGTTATATTTCATGCTTTGATATATTTTAATTTTAATTGAAAATTTGAGAATCTTGAGATCTAAAAGAAAGACTGATTTTCAGACTTAAGGTGAAACTTGAAAAATCGTATAAAATCTCTACTAGTCTGGTTGAAATAGTGCACTAGTTTCATCGGAAAGGATTTTTAGCGAATACCGAAAGCATTAATGTTTTGAAACACCTGTTCTATTCTGATAGTAGCAAGATAAAAAAAAATATAACATGTTTTTTTTTTATTAAATTCCGTTGTGATTCAAAAGCAATTTAAAAATAAACGCACAAAGAAAAGATTTTAATTAAACTTTGTTTACTAAACAAACAAAAATGAAATTCATTTTTTTCATAACTATCTAGATTGACGACTAGTTTTCATAATTGCTTTATTTCAAAGAGTGAAATAATAATAATAAATACTTTATTATTAATAAACTTATTAAAAAGTGGATTTTGAAGAAATTATTAATAAATCAATGTATTTTTAAATGAAGTAAAATTATATTCTGTGACTTATTAAGATGATATGAAAAAAAGGTATCCTTAATGAAATATTTTTTTGGGCATTGAACTATTCATCCATTTTAAATACAGATTAAGATTCCTGGTTTCATTTTTGGAATATAATTTGATAAAATATGATAAATGAATGGAATAACGCTATATTTTATTATTGGGGTAATGGACTGAGCTAAGTAAAAAAGCATTGTTCCAACTATCACAAGCTTCTAAATTCGTATCCTAAAATAAGCGGTAATTTTATCCTGTTACTTTTCCAATTTATTGTTAAAACATTTTTTTAACAACGCAAATGGAGAATAGTGCATGAATATACAAAAAACATATTTTTCAATCAACATGTTTTTTCATTTTAATTTTAAGTGTGAAAAATTAAACGATGGCTCGGAATAAGTTTTTGGAATATAGTTACAAGAAAAGCAATCTTTGTGACTGGCAAAGGAAAAGCCTTTGTGGATAGTAGATATTCTTTTAGTTTATTGCTGAACCTTATAAAACGGTATCAAACTTCTCCCATTAAACATAATATTTTTTTTGTATAATTTTTTTAAATACACACACACACATATACATATATATATATATATATATATATATATATATATTTATGCACATATATTTATTTATATAAATGTATATATATATATATATATATATATATATATATATATATATATATATATATATATATATATATATATATATATATATATATATATATATATATATATATATATATATATATATATATATATATATATATATATACATATATATATATTTATATATATATATATATATATATATATATATATATATATATATATATATATATATATATATATATATATATATATATATATATATATATATATATATATATATATATATATATATATATATATTTATATATATACAATTTTATACATTTTTCACATCCAACCTATTTTCTAAAACTATATTCCCATTATATCCCCTATACTCCCATTAAACATAATACTTTTTTTGTATAATTTTTTTAAATACACACACACATATACATATATATATATATATATATATATATATATATATATATATATATATACATATATATATATATATACATATATATATATATATATATATATATATATATATATATATATATATATATATATATATATATATATATATATATATATATATATATATATATATATATATATATATATATATATATATATATATATATATATATATATATATATATATATATATATATATATATATATATATATATATATATATATATATATATATATATATATATATATATATATATATATATATATATATATAAATTTATATTTATACAATTTTATACATTTTTCACATTCAACCTATTTTCTAAAACTATGTAAAGTTACGATTTCGAATTATCGTAAGAAACACAGAGTTCAGATGTTTCCCCGACTATTACATAGAAAAAAAATCTGTCATTATATTGTTATCGTTACCATAAAAAATATTACGTTATCATGTGTCTTTTCCTTTTGATATCAGATTTATTTTAATATTTCTGGGAAGAATTATTCTTATTTGGTTTCAAAATCGTTTTTAATGATTCGACCACAAAATTTTTTTTTGAGTATGATTTGACGTAATTCAGTATTTTTTTATTAAGATCCAATTTCATTCAATAGTGTTATATATACATTTTCCTACTAACCTACCAGGTACCTTTGCAGAAATTTTTATCATCGTACAAAACTGTGTTTTGAAAATTAAGTGCTCGTTAACAAATTTTAAGCATATTTTGTACATTTAAAAATATGTGGATTTAATAAATTTTGTTGGAGAAAATGTCGTCTTTGAAATATAATGAGATTATCGTTTTTTTTTAACCATGTTGCTATCACTCGTTTATGTACTTTCAAATATTTGGAAACATCTGTACACCTAAGTATTTATTATATAAACAAAAAGTTTTTTTTTTCAAATATGTTTATTTTTAGAATATGGAATCGAAGTTTCTTTCATAAAGCGTGCCTGTGTAAAATGGAGCTTTAATAGAAGTTTATGTAAAACTTTATCCTTTATCGGTTAAATACTGCTATCAAGTAAGTTGTAAAAAAATCCCGAGCGTTAAAAGTTCAAAATTAAACTGATGTTTTCAAATCTTCCATCAAACTCTCAATTCAGCTATTATGTAAATTTTTATATTACAGGATCAGCTATCAGCTCATAAAAAAACTTTTCAATGGAAAACTGCTTACAGAAGCGATATTACTGTAGGTTTGTGTGTAGTTTGTACATATAATATTTAGTACCTTCATTGTGGTAGGTATCTTTAGTACCTTCATATAATACATTAAATCGTCTATGTGTGCTTATGTACTGTCCTATTATATAACAATATTATGTCTTGTATCGGGAACATTCAAAGTTTCAATTGTCACAAACTCAATTCACGTGATATCTGTCAACCGCCTCCACTGATGATAACTGAATCTAACAATGTCATTTCGCTAGGCTTCCGGTAGATAGTATTATTCATAAATGAAATCCAATATTAAATTAGCATTTTAATTTTCTTTTAGTAACCTAAATGTTGCAAACTTGCTGTCGAAATATAGTCTAACTAGCAAAAATTATAAAATTTACATAATATGAATTGTTCTATCTAAAATGGGTTGAAAATTTGTCGATCAGGTTGGCAATATATTTTCGGTCTCAAACCATACATTTTCCCCCTCTGGTTCTTTTTCATGTCACCGATTTGCGGTCAATAAGTCAGTTAATGAATGAGAGATTTTTGCCTTTTCGGTCTCAATGTGGAATGTTACTCGACGAGTTTCGCTTTTATTTTTTTACTGTCCACTAATTTTTTGGATTTTTTGTGAAGTAATTAATTGATGTTACTCATGAATATATTGTTTATATAAAAAAACATTAATATTTTTTCCGTTGCGTCTTAAATTTGATGCCCACGTTCTAAAATCGTGACATTCATCAAATTTATAACTTTGTTCTAGTAAATTTGTGCATATACGTTATGCAGTTATAGTCATTAATTTGTGAGAATTGTTAAATTGGTCGCTGGATGTGATGCACCCATTATGTCAAATTATGCGGTTTGTTTGCCGTAATTATGATGCCGTCACTTCCACACACTTTGTATTAATAATTATTAGATAATGAACGGATGTTTATCAGAATAAATTTGATTTCTCTATAAATCATATCCTTATTGTAACTTAATTATACGAGTAATGTCGAACGGTTTCAAAGCAAACAGCTTTGTCTTCAAGACCAATAGTTGAACTTAAGGGAGAAACTGTTGGCTTCCAAACCAATCAACACTGTAACTTGATATACAGTAAATTTTAAAGCAAAGTCATTTTGCATGTTATAAATTCGAAAATTACAAAGACAGTGATTTAAATATTTTTTAAAAATTATTATTCATTATTAATAATGAAGATAAATGCTTTTACACTATTAGGTCCATTAGAGTTTGATTATGATTATTGTTTTAAATATAATATATGAGGTTTGAGATCTATTACAATCATATTTTAATACCAATATCATTTATTATTTACGAGTAATTACCTGAAGAGCATTTTTATTTTTCAGTATTTGTTGATGGTTTTAAGGTTTATTTTTAATTGCATGTTGAGAACATAGTACAAAATTATATAAATAAAAAATAACTTTTTCAAAACGTCGTTTAAAATTAAAACGATATTTCATTTAATCATGTGCATCTCTGATCGGCAGTGGCTAAGAAATTTATATGTGAATACGATTTTTATGAAGTTAAATATGTCTAAGCCTTCGTTTGTTTCTTTTTAAATAATTCAACTTTAAAGTGAGGTTAAATTTATTTGAATAAATTTCACAATATTTTTAAAATACTGAAAGAAATCACTTCATTGTTTTATTTCCTTCCGCATTTCTTCAAGATACATTAAGTTAATGAAGCAAACAATCTTTACAATATATTTTCTAGTCTGGCTATAAACTTTATTACTCAAATCTATGGCCATAATACTAAAATATATTATGTGATAATAAAATCACAATATTTTCGTATGTCCTACAAACACCGGACTCGTTTTATGGGATATTCTGACACAACTTGACGTACGCGCAAATATTTAAAATGCCCATAAACAATAGTTTTAATCCTACAAACAAAGCATTAAACATAAGAAACGGTAATGTGCTTAAGTATAAATGATTAAAACATAATAATATATTTGTATTCCGGGTATGGGTAATACTTAGTCAAACATCATTTTAAAAATAAAACATATTTTATTTATTTCATACAGAATAATTTGCAAAACTGCTTTATTTATAACGTTAAAAATATGTGAATTTGATAATCAAAAAAAATATGTAACTAAATTATCAAGAATCATATTTAAATTTATCAATTAACCGATCAAATTATAATGTCAAATTATTGTGTTAAAAATATAATTTGGCTTAAAGAATTTGAATCAGCTCTAAAGTGAAAATTTGCTTAGTTATCAAATATAAATAGAGATTTTTAATGTCATCATAAGTAATGGATCTCATAATTAATTTATAAATATTTTTTAAAAAATCTTACGGCGTGTACAAAAAATAAAATATTAAACGTAGCGATTTTTGCTGTACAAATAATAAAATATATTTAAAACGATTCATGTTAATTCTTAGCCAAAAAAAACCCTTCGAATTTTTCCTGCCAAAGAACAGTACCTATGTACCCAATGTTTTTTTGCTCATTTTCAAATACTTCTCTTGGTGAAATGAGCCGTTGAATATTTGTACAACATTCTTCATTATTATCATTATCCTGTTCAAGTTTTTCCAATATCTTCAACAGTTAATCCAGATGAATGACTGGAGAAAACTGCCAGCGAATGATTTTCCTGTCATTTCTGAAGGGATTTTCCAAGTGAATTTGAACACTTACCTAAAGTCGAGGGCTAATCCTAAGATGATGTTTTCCTTGGACGAGAAAATAGTTGTTTTTGAAGTTATAACTCAGTGACCTACTCAGAAGGGCTCAGAAATATTACTTGGTAAGATGTGCGTATAGCTTGTAATTGACTTAAAACAATAAAAAACTAACATAATGCTCGTGAGGTATTCTAAAGGAAATTATATACGATACGTACATACAATGCATAAATATGATAAATATATGCTTAAGCTTTTTTTATGTTTTTTTAAAACTCTAATTCTACTGAGTTGATGCAAGAAATCAGTTAGAAAAATTTAGTAATATCTGCATTATTTTGTAAAGTATTTTATCTTCACGTTTCATCTTCGAATACAACAGAACTTAAAACGATAAATGGTCAATAAATATTTTGAATTTTAATTTTTTATATATCTATACAATGATACAATTTATCAAAATAAATTAATTCAGTTTTCACTAGTAGTAAAATTATGTTTATTTATTTTCTGCTTGGTTATTACTACTTTTTCTTCTAAATCTGTTGTGTTTATTAAAATATAGCCTGCTCTCGTAGTTGAAAACTTTATTAAAATTTGTTATTACCACACGACCTCTTATTTATCATTTTCCCAATTTCATTAATTTTCGAAAATATTTGAAAGAAAAATTCGTCATCTATACTTTAAGTGACGGATCCACTTGAAAAATAATTATACATCTAACCTTTCCCGGCAGCACATTTTTAATTTATTTTAATTAAATTCAAATTTGGTCAAAAATATTGTATTTGAATTACAAATATATAAACTTTACGTTTTACAAAGAAAGTATTAACAAAATATTTGACTCTTACACAAATACAAAAGTGTAAGTGTAATTTTACTTAAATTAGATAAAATATTATATTTAGCAGCAAACGGTCAAATCATAAGGAAAAAGAGTTTAGCACGAAAATTTTTATGGAAATTAAACAAAATCTCACCACTCATGACTTACGAAAAAGGTAAATTTATATCGAAATAAGTTTAAATCCTCATATTTTAATCAACTTCTTTCAAATAACATTTTGAGAATGTATTGTAATTACTAAATTCCATGTGGTATTTTTTTAATATTTAAAATGAAAGTGAAATCCTATTAGGGGGAAGGTGTTATATTTATTATGCCCCTTGTATTTTACTTGGCCCACATCAAATAACTTTTTGGTTCCTCCTCCGTAAATTCAACCAACCAACCACATCCCACTCCATATTGCTTCAAGGCATTGCTCAATCTTGACATTTAACTAAAAACCTTTTGAGCGGAACCAATATAATTTTTTTATATCTACGTTCACGTGAATTTTGCTATTTGGTTTGTTCTTTGTATTGAAAAATGAAAAATTACTTTAAAAATTAATTCAATTTAATGTAAAACCTACTGAAGTTTCACATCATTAACCACGTTTAATTTAAATTGGCTATTTTTAATAGATTTATATTATCCACTGACACTTCGTGATGGAATTGCATTTTTAATTTATTATTAGATTAAAACCAATATTTTTAGCTTTTCCACTTTTTTTTATTTGACCAGCGACCGGGTTTCGTCGTTACCGACATCATCAGACCCAGTCTGATGATGTCGGTAACGACGAAACCCGGTCACTGGTAAAAAAAAAAAGTGGAAAAGCTAAAAATATTGGTTTTAGTCTAATAATAAAAATGGCTATTTTTATTTGGATATGTATATATTTTATTTGTTTACTAAATATTTTTTTTAATTCAAATATCTATAAAAATCGTATATACCTTCCATATTTTTGTTTGCCAATGTTGAGATGTTGAAATAAAATTACCTTACGTTGAATTTTTTATTCGACTTAAAGTTTAACGAACCCCACATTATCAACTATAATTCAAGAAACAAAACATTGAAAAAAAAATTGTGTGCAAATACAGTAGGTAGTAATGACCACGGAGATTACGAGATAAACTTTACTTTATACGCATTTGGTTTCTGATTTGCATTAAGTTACCAATATGGTTAATGAAATTCAAAAAAAATATCTTTGAATTCTACAAGACGTTCGTTCCTACGTATGATTTAAGACTGATATATATGATTTAAGACTGTTCACAAAATACGATAATTATCGTTCTAAATAATCTTTTTTTCTCGGTCTTCCTCTGCTTCTTTTCCCACTAACATTCACCTCATAAATTTGTTTTACCGTTCTTTCCTCACTCATTCGTTCTACATGTCCAAACCATCTCAACACACCTTTCTTAATTTTATCGATAATGCTTATCTCAGCTTTGCATTCCTTCCTTATTTCACTATTCGCACATCTATCATACATCGTTTTGTCGCACATTCTTCTGAGAGATCGCATTTCGAATTCGCATCGCATTTGAAAATAGAATAATGGGAGATTCGATGTGGAATATAAATTTATTAACCATTAATTACTTATTTTGGCTGGTTGTCATAAAACGGTTGGTAAATTTAATAAATCCAAAGCTAAAGAAAAAATAAAAAGTGTTTGTCTATGTAACGTTCTTAAAAAATATATATCGTTTTGCTTCGCTGACTTTCCACGGTGGCTGAATTTCAAGAAACGAAATAATAATATTTATTTTCGTTTGTTCGTGGCTAATAATATTTTTGTTAGATTAATTTATATTTTTCACGCTTGCCTGAATATAATAAATTTATTAACGCTACAAACAAGACGTATCTAACGAGACTAACACGTTCATTGTCTCGGGTGATAAATGTTATTAAACAATGTACCATAATAATTATATATTACCAGAGCCTCAAGGTTCCGCGAGTATTTAAAATATGTGCGTCAGGGAGCACTCGTAGTTCGCGAATCCAGAATACTTACGTTTATAATGGTTAAACGGAGCGAAGAATAATAACCCGCGTTTGAAACAAGAAAATATTTTCATATTCATTTGTTTATACATTATTCCGCTTTGGCTCTATTGTCGGAAAGGAATTACACTAAAATGAAATAACTTCGTTTTAATTGCGAAGCAAAAAGTTTTGGCATAAAGTAAACTAATTCGGGCGCCTGAAGATGGAAAAGTTCGCGATCTTCCGTAAAAATGTTCAGATGGAAGTAAATAGAAAAGTTGTTAATTTACTAAGTATTATTAACCCGAGTTCACGAGTGAGTAAGGCATAATAGAATACGGGCAGATGGTCTATATGTACTTTTGGTAATACTTCTCATCCGCTCTTAAAATATAACGCTCATTTTCTCAAAATTCTCCTTCATTATTAAACTATCCATTCCGAGGATAATTGTTTAATCGCCCGTGAACGATCTTTTATCAAAGCTGACTAATACTTTGCGGTTCATCTGGGATATTTCCAAATTGAGTGGCGGAAGGTTATGTGTTACACAAACATAACTAAAGATTATTATTTCAGACAATTATTAATCTTATTTTTGCTGAATTTCTCAATATTTTAAACAAAAATTCTGTCCACGGCAGTATTTTTCAATGAAGACTTTAATATGTTAAGCAGGTATGTTCAAAATTTAACTAAATAACCTTGCTTTTAACAAACAAAAAAAAAATTAAAAAAGTTCTTACCCTGCGATAAACGCACAATATTCATTTCATCTATTTTAAAATGTATTGTTATTAAAAATAATAAATTGAATTAATTGCAAAAATTGAGTTTCGTTAAGTATAAGTTACAAAGCTTATTTTATCTTTCAAATTATATTAAAATAATGTGTGTTATATGATCCATCAAACTATTAAAGGTACTCAAGTGATGAAGGATCTAGTATAATGCAATATAATTCCACAGTTGTCGCTGCATTAAACAGGAACAATTTGTACTCCACCTAAATCCTTGTATTATCATAAACGGTGTGCTCGGATCCCATGAATTATTCGCCTAAAGTTTGTTAGAGGCGCGCCGTGTGACCAACTTCCACCCCTTCGGCACTCGTCCCTCCCTCGTAACCTACGTATGTAAATTGAACTGTCGCTGATCCAATATGCTCAGAGTATCCGAGCATCGTATTGTCATGGCAGGAAGATTTCTTAAGAAAATACTCATCGGAGCAATAAGAAATAAAACTATTGTGGTTTCAATGAACATCTCTCTGAAAAAACAACAAAAAACGTATAAATGTATTTATTTCACACAAAACATTGTGTACATATATTTTAACTTTTATATTTTATCCATAGTGACGTTTTTATGCTTGTACTGTGTGTAGAAATTATAAATAGTCGATTTACATCACATAAATTAAATCACCAATCAACAACTGTAAATGTTGGATAAACAAAATATTTTATGTGCAATTTTTTATTGTCTATTATGTATACATGTATTTAATTTTAAAAGATTCTTTCTCTCCGTCTCTCACATAAATCTATCTTTTACTTCACGATACGTTTTAATTTTTAAATTCCTTTCATTGTGTTTTTTTTAGAATTCAGAAGTCATTTTTAAATTTAGGATTTAAAAAATATTCCAATGAGGGCATTTTTATTTAATAAAATGATAAATAACTTATATTCGTATTGAATACTGCAATCTATTTTGTTTCCCAATCAAGTCTTCTTTCTATCCTGAGCTCTTTCACTAGCGTCATCTGTATCCCATTAAATATATTCTACTCCTAGAGCCAAAAATAAAAAGCGCAGCACGGAATTTTGATAAAATATTTTAGGTATATTGTTTTTATCATTAAACCTTGCTAAAATCATTGTTTGAAGTAAAATGTTATAAACTATTAGATGAAAAAAAAACAAAGATGAAATAATTATTTTATCACGACGGAAAATAATATTTTGCTGCCTCTACAGTTAGGGTTAAAAGGCACATAAAAAGGGTGATAGAAAGTGAAAAGTGAAAGAAAAATAATAATTATAAGTTACCACTATCACTAAGAAACAGCCGCGAGACTAAGCATTATTATACCTTTATAGAGAAACCATTGGCCACTGATTAAACCTTGATTTTATATAAAGTTGGTTTTAGTTTTTTTCATCTAACATAAAAGGATCCCTTTGTTCCTTTACTGCCATTCCAGACTGCCGCTTACTAAAATTTCCCGAAATTATTTTTGGTTAACATATTTTAGGCACCTTTAATAAATTAAATAATGTCTTCAATAAAAATTAGATTAATTTAACAAAGGCGACGTTAAATAAAAAGCTTTGGTTAGTAAAAATACATCTTAAAAATAAATTCAAGATATTTTTTTTCAAATTTACCTTGAATGGGAAAAAATTCGGTCTCGTTAAATAATCTGTACAAAATACATAGAGAAAATAAAAATATGTTTTTTTGAGTAGGTATCCAATAAAAATTAACAAATTTAAAAAAAAATCAAAATCAATTCATTGAAGGAATAAAAACTAAAAGGTTTTAAAAAAGGAGTGATTTCTTTTCTACTTTGTTATAAACATTTACATTTTTCAATTTGTTTAAAAATTTTCGAGTGCTTAAGATTTATTAAAATTTTGTTGCAGAAATCGAACATAATAACTTTCAGCATTCTGACCGCATTTACTTCCGCGCTACCAGTCCGGAAGTGTGGTGTCTGAAACAGGAAATACCGTTTCAGCGGAGTAACGGGTTCATTGGGCTGATTCGGGGGTAGATTTCAAGAGACCAATTTATCGCCCCCACCCTTTCTCTCGCGAGTCACCCTCTTCCCTTCGCCCCTCTCCTCCACCTCCCCTCGCCGACCCGAAACGCTCTTTCAGAAGTTCGGGTGCCGAAGGTTCATAAATCGTAAACGGTTTTAAGTTTTAAGGACTTCACACTTAAACTTTATTCTTATTATTATCGCGAGTACCTACGTTTAATGCACAAATTATCTTTACAGCTTATTTAAGTTAATTGAATCAATTTGTGAACCATCCGACTATTTCAACACTTTCACACAAGGGAGAAAAATTCAAATAAATATCCACTTCATTTTTACAGCTTAAAAGATTTTACCAATTTAGTTTATTTTTACAACATTTTTCTTATTTCAGCACAATGAATAATTACGCTTTGTTTTTTTTATTACAGCATATAGGAGTATGTATTTGTCAGCTGGCTCAACTTAAAGTCAGAACTATTAATCCCCACAAAAAAAACTATCTGAATTTCTTTGTAAATCAAAGCGTTAGCTTTGAAGATGAATTATAAGACATTACTTTTATAATTCATTTAATTTGAGAAAACTTTGTGAATTTAAGTATTGCTGTTTATCCCTAGGAATGTACCTTTTTGTTTTGTTTCATAAAATACAAAATGAATTCGTTTTGTGCAACGACATTGAACACGTTTCCACACTTCGTTCAGTACTCGCGGGAGAAACTGCAGTGCACCTTTCTTCCGTATTATGGATACCTTTCCATCTACATTATTAATATAATACTATGCAGTGCTATCCTTGTATTATTTCTGTTTTCTTCTGAATTTACTTTTCTGCGGTTTTCTTCTTTATAAATAAATAGTATCACAAACTAGAAAAAAAATTGTGATATGCACGATATATTTTTTTATATTTCGGGATAATTTTATTCTAACTAACTAACTAACTAACCATCACGCCACTTCCCCGCAGGGGTAGGCAGAGAGAATAGAACGCCACACCACTCTGTCTTTGCAAACATTCTTCGCCTCTTCTATGTATGTTCATGCATCTCCTCATACATACCCGCCGGTTGTTACTTACAATTTTATTCATAAACAGATAATATACGTTTTGATGTCCCAATACGACAAAGAGTAAAAATGAGTTTAAGGATATCACATAAAAGACTTTTAAACAACATTAAAATATTAAATTCAAAAAGTTTTTTAAATTTTTTTTTAATGTGGATTGCTTTTGTAATAAGATTTTTGAATTTGTTAAAACATACTATTCCTTTGTTAATCTTATAAAATTAAATATTGACAATGTAAAACAAACATTCAATGTAAACGTCCATCAATTTTAACCGTTATATATATTCATATATATATATATATATATATATATATATATATATATATATATATATATATATATATATATATATATATATATATATATATATATATATATATATATATATATATATATATATATATATATATATATATATATATATATATATATATATATATATATATATATATATATATATATATATATATATATATATATATATATATATATATATATATATATATATATATATATATATATATATATATATATATATATATATATATATATATATATATATATATATATATATATATATATATATATATGTATATATATATATTTATTTATTTATTTATATTTTTTTAAGCCTCCACTCGTTTATGAGTGATTTAACACTCGATATACTTGTATTTAAAAAAAACAACACAAACCCACTTAACGTAATTGAAATCAAATTATATAAAATTACACGAAATAAAGATTTTTAAAACACTATAGGGGTCAATACACTATAGGGGTTTTTGTTATTCAAATAATTAAAAAAAAACTCAAATAAAAGTAATATACCTCACTTATTATTATTAAAATGATATTTTTGTACATTTAAGGCATTTTTTATTTTGTGGTATGGTAGTATGAATTTAATTTGAAAATTGATCATTCACTTTGTGTAGTACCACAAAAAAACTCTTTTTCACGTCTTTCGGTTTCGGAATAACCGTTTTAATTACTGTAGATTACAGCTGATCTCATAATGAAATGGTTATTCTTAAACAGGTAGTCGTGAAATTGAAAATGAAGAAAGTTTTAAAAAAACATCAGCCACTGTTACATTCAAGTATTAAAAATAAATAGATATGATACAGTTAAAATTATCGTCCAAATTGTATTTTAGGCAATTGAGATTATCTTCAACTTAAAAAAATGTAAAAGTAATATTAAAAGTAAGCAAAAGGTGGGAGCATAGTTCTAGGGAAGTTTAAACAGTTTGTACACTTCACTATTACAGGACCGAGTATTTTACTTGTCCACGTATACAGAACCTACACCAACACGCATGTACACACATACTCAGGTCTGGTTTACACGTATTGTTAAATTTTAGCACTCCGTTGCTTAAAAATAAAGTGGTGTAACAATTTACGGTTAAAAGTCCCACGACAGCTACAGCAGAACTATTCTGTAGCTTCGTAAGACCTTTGTACAAAGCCTTAAAGTACCAGGAGGCGAGGAGGTTAAGAGGGTGAGAAAGGACATTTTGCCGATTTAGGGATAGGAATCAACAGAGGAGCCTGCACGAAGATCGCAGGATAAAACTTTAAATTGCAGCAATTGGATCTCCAAATGGCCGCAACTTTCAAATGAACATTTAAAGGAAAACATTTTTTAAATGTATTTCGCAAATAAGGAAACGAGATTTTATTTCATGAATTAGGTTTGAATATATTATGAAATTGAAGTCGGTTTTTTACACTTATAAGGAAAATATATCTTTTGACGTATTTTTTTTTCATTGCTGTTAAAATGATGACTTTCATACAAATTAAAACAGTGTGTGAAGAAAAAAGTATTTATCGTTAATTATTGTTGAAATAATTTTAAAAATACATATATCTTTTATAATATAATAACAAAAGTTTATTATTTTTCCACACATTTTTTTTTCAGTGACCGGGTTTCGACATCATTAAATTAGGTAACGATAAAACTCGGTCACTGGTCAAATAAAATATATGTCGAAAAAACTATTTACAAAGTTGTTTTTTTATTATATAAAATGTAGCCCTACTAAGAAATGTCGATAAAAATCATTCATTGTTATATGACATGTTGCTGACTAGTCCCAGATAAGATACGAGGATATTTAAAATTTAACATCACAGAAATGAAATTTACATCCTTTTATAATTTATCTGTGAGTGTATGTATATGTGTATATATGTGTGTGTGTGTGTGTGTGTGTGTGTCTCATATCTCTCATTTTTCTTCTTAAATGCATTCTGTCAAACGTTATTTATTTTATTAAACTTTTTCAACAACGATATTTTTCTAACCTTTTTTTAGGTATTTGTATTAATTTTTGACATTTATAAAAAGTATAATTACCTTTATAAAAACATTTACGGTCACATTTAGGGAACGTTTGGTGAAAAAAAATAATTGAAAAACATTTATCATAAATCACTAAACATTGTGTAATTGTTATAAGTTAAAGTTATTCATAGTCACATTTATTGGGAAAATTCAATTAATTATGTTGTAATTACCATGAAAACAATTATATTTCAGTTAACGGTTAGAACGTTCTTCGTTCCAATGTCATTAAATAATAATTTTCTTATCTGAATAACGTATTCTCATTCTGCTATTTCTTTTCTTCGGCTATTTTCTTTAATATTTCACGCCATAATTAACTGTGAAATATAACATTTTTTCAGAAATTCAATTAGTGGATTAAAAAAACTGTTTATATTTCATTCGGTCCGAGAAATTGAGAAAATATTTTTTTCGTACCGAAAATTATGTGAGTACCTAGGTCTATGCTTTTAAATATTGAAATTCAATTAATGAGATAAATAAAATGACAATTGAGAAGAAAAAAACCTCTTTATTCGTAAAATAAAAATTTGAGTACTTTGTATTGAATTTTATTTATTTTCTACTATTTTTATTTAAGTACACAAAAAGAGCTTATGACTATTCCTCCAACTTGTACAGCACTGACTGATTTAATGCAGTGAGAAAAGCAACATTAAAGGGTTCAACATTATTCTGATAAAGGCACTTTTTACTTTTAGTATGATTCTGCGAATCGAGCTAATTGAAATGGAACTGAATTTTGTAATACTTTTGTGAAATCATATTTAAACGTGATTGTTAATATTGTTTTAATTAAATTAGTTCATTAATTTACATTTTGCTTTACTAATAATTTGCGTGTGCCTATGTTTGCTGTGTACCGTAGTATATTTTGAGAATACGCCATTGGAAAAATGTGCATGATTTTTACCTTGTATTAAGTAACATGAACTCATAACATATTTGATATAAACAGATATCATAAATGTTTATTTTACTGCATTTTGCATTTTATTCGCGACGCTTGCAAGATCCTTTCTCCCAAATTAGATTGCAGGATTCCCTTTAGTGTAAGGCGTATGCTGTGAGGAGCGCATCTCAGCGGAGTCCTACAGGAAGCACGAGGTGATCATTATCTCTGCTATGTTCCTAACGGATGCAGCTCCAGACACATACATCACCTCTCCGTCCTCGCCACTTTTACAAGGTTGTCAACACTAATAATAATAATACTCTTTGATAATTAACGTAGTGAAAAAATCGTTGAATACCATCGTATTACAAAGGTGGGTTGATAAATGTAAGATAAAATTAAGATAAAAATAAAATTATACAAAAATGACAAACTATTTTTTTTTTTAAATTTTATTTATCTACTTCTTAAAATTTCAAGTTCATTTAATTTATTTACCAATTAAAACCTCATAAATTATTATATTGGTATGTTATAATGAACAATAAACTAACTTTAATTAATTTTATATAAATGATAAGTTTTCGTTGCCATTGTTTTTGGCCATCCATAATGATAAACGAGTATTTACTATCTTAAAAGATTTCAATTACGCAAAGTTTGAAGAGGGGAAAAAACTTTTACTTTCACTTATTTATTAAAGGTATTTTTTATCTAAGATTGCTCTCCTGGAAGTCAGAAAACTTTTAAAGTAGAAAGTTAAGTATTGCTTAAAAATAACACAACCGCACGTTACGTTCATTATTTTTTCACATGAAATCAAAGCCGGAAAATCTTAAGAAAGGTATCGCCAACTTGCGAGTGTAATATCGGTATAGAAGGAAATTTATATTAAAGAACTTTTATGGAGTTGGCAACCCTAGAGGCTTTTATACCCTGTCTTACTGCCTTCTTAAATTGAACGCATAAGTTTATCTCACCTAGTAGGTCCGCGGAGACTATTGGATCAGGAGCCGTTCCGATTGAATTTCGCCAAAGAATTGCGACTTCAAGAAAGTGTGGTGTCTTTCTACATATTTTTTATTACTCCTTCAGATGGAATTTTTGATTGAAGGCTCTGTAGGGAAATATGTAGTGAATTACACTGCTATACGATGCATCGTCCTTCAGGGTAAATATGGAAAGTTAGCATGGCGTCTGAAAGTAGTACAAGGATATTCAAATAAAATATCACTCTACATTTTCAACTGTTAAGGACAAGTGGATTTACAAATACAGCGTATTGTAGAAATGAGAATAGGTCATTTGTCAATCCAAAGGAAACAGTTTTCTCTTTATAACGAAATAACTTATTTTTGTTTATTTTTATGGGCAAAAAAATAATTGTGTGTATTTAAATAGTGATGATAGATTACAAAATTAGAAATGTAATTATTATTTGAATTAGAATCACATTCTTTTTCTGCGTTAATTCAAACTAGTCCTCACAAGCTTTTATTTAACTTCAATTTCAAGTTAGTCTGCTAATACAACGAAATTTGAGATTTCGTTTGAAACCACTTTTTGTAAATTGAGATGGTAGGCTTTCTGAACTTTTCTTTTCAATATCTGACATGACGTCAAAGAAATTTAATATTCAAGTGAAACATTAATTATTTCAAGGCCACGCATTTTTAATGATAAAATGACAATTATTAAATCAGATGACACACGAACAAGAAATCTTATTATTTATTCAGAATAAAAACAAGTTTTCTATAAAACTACTCTTTAAACATAATATTTTAGTAAATTGCTCATATGTTTCGGTCTTTTTATGGTATTAAATAACAACAAAATAATGTACAAAATTCCTGTTACTGCAATCCAAAACTTTTTGTACACAATTTATGTGCATTGGCGGGTTTATTGCTGTGAAGCAATATCTTCACTTGACCAAAAATAAACTAGTCATACAAGTCAACGTTAGAACTCTACACTTCGGTTGAAATAAGAAAGCAAATGTGTAAGCACATTCGTTTAATGAAATATAAAAAAGAATAGAAAATTATCTAAGGATAAGTGAACAAATATTTACAACATTAAATATTAATGAAACTAAAAATTTATGAAAAAAAAGTGAATGTAAGAAAGATCGGGCAATGAGTTGAGGGGAGATATAGTTTTTTCGACACTCGATATTTTATTTAAAAAATAAACGAGTTTTGTCGTAAACTGTATTATCAGACAAGTGGGAGGTTAGACAAGATTCTATGTTTTAAATACATAACTGGGCACGGGTTGAAAACTATGAGCAACATCATTTTTTTCTGACAACTTCATTTTGTCAGAAAATAACATAAAATCTTGTCTAGCCTCTCACCAGTCTGATGATGTTAGTAACAATGTAACCCACTGGTCACTGGTAAAATAAAATAAATGTGGAAAAAACTATTAAGTTGTTTTTTATTATAATATGCAGTTTCACCAACAAATGTCCGCACAAACTTAAATCAATATTTTTTATCAAAGATGAAGAAGAGTATGGAAGTCTGGGCATTTACGGCCGTCATAGGCTGGTTTAAGTGATCACTTTACACACGTGTAACATTCACCAATTCTACCCATTGTTGACAACCACACTACTCAAATACTTGGAAGTTCTATAAATATATATATATATATATATATATATATATATATATATATATATATATATATATATATATATATATATATATATATATATATATATATATATATATATATATATACATATATATATATATATATATATATATATATATATATATAAAAAAAATAATATGAAAAATACTCCTATATTGGAAATAGTCCAGATTTGTGAACAAGTATTTGAACACACTGAAAATGTAAATTAAATCAATATATTAGTTCATTCAGTGATGAAACAAGTTGTTAATCTTCCAACTAAATATTCAATCATGTTTGCACTATCCATCGCTTGTCCTACTAGCGCCGACACTGGTACGTAATAATTTTGCACGTAAATCCAGAGTTGTATCAGGAATTGATTAATCATATAAATGTCACACATTGCCAGTACAAAGGGCATTATGGACACGCGGGACAATAAAGGTCGAACCAGGGTGGACTCGGGCTCAGGAAACAGAATCACATTAATTACGGTTTACATTGCATTCTGACCATAATGCCGCTGTGAGAACATATTAAAAATATTATAACAGGAAACTGACATTAATCATTACAATCAGTGAAATATTTTGGCAGTTATAGCTGCGGTTGGCTAAACCCTCCTTTAATAGTTTAATCAATAGTCGTAATAAATTTGATAGCTTTTCCTAGCGTAAAATTTTGATGTTTTATGATGAAAAGTTTATGACGATTGTTTTCACGGAAATCTGGTACTTATTATTAACGTTATAAAATACTATCAATAATATTGTTAATGATAGTTTTATATAAACGGAATAATAATAAAATATTCTGTTTAATTACTTTATGATTAACAACAATGATGAAATTATTATCTTAAAATATTTTAAACGTGTCTTTATTGTTGTTCACAAATACTAACTTCCTTTACAATACTTTTTTTCCAGATTTAAACATTTTTAAGCATGTTAACCCTGTAAATGCCCAATATTTAATTTCCTACCTCAAAAGTCTTCATCATCTTTTTTGAGATTTCCATCAAAATCTGAGTTATTTTGTCTTGAGGTTTGGGTAAAATAATATTTTTTCCCTTCACCAAAAACCGCCTTTTCCAATTTTGATTAATGTTATTAAGAATTTGCTTTAAATGATCATTTTACATTAATTTACCATCCCATATTTGAAAATACTTTATGATCGATCAATGGACATGGAACTATATTTTGATTTCATTTTTCATATTTTGATTACTTACAATAAATGCTTGATAGAGAAAAAAAATTGTGAGGAGAAAAACAGGTTGTACAACTTTGTTGCATAAAAATCAAAGTTCTTTTGACCAAAACAGGTATGTGTTAGGTTTAGTGTTCTGGATCTTGTAGTTCTTTGTACTTTTCCATGAAGTGTATTAATTGTGATGTGAATACTATCCTGGGAGGTGCTTTCTTGTGTTATGTGAGAGAAATACTTAAATTCTTATCTAAGGATTGCTTAAGCATATAGTTTTTTACTGTTATTTCTAACTTCAACCAACTAAGTGTAAAATAACGCGTTTTTAAAGTCTTCAATACTTTGCTTAATATTCACAATAACGTTAAAAAAAAATATATATACTGGAAACTACACAGTGTTGCATTTTTTATTAATATAGATAATTATGTATTTGAATGTGAACAAATTAATATTATTAATATAATTTTTTTCTTCATTAAGTAATAATGTTTTTTTTAATCCGTTATATTTCATCAATAAAGGAAGATAACAAGTTAATCTGATCATCAATCGAGTGGATAAATATAAAATATAATCTCCTCATGGACGTTTCGATATAATCTCCATTGATTAATAATTTCATCCATTTTCCGTTCCGGATACAGTGGATCAGCTGGATGGATGCTTGTAATATTGTATTGTCCAAATTACTGACATAATATTAATTATTGTTTCAGTCTAATGGTGGAATGATTCCTCAAACATCTCTAGTTCAGCAGCTGGTATAGAAACATGGCTTTAGCCCTTCTACACACAAAAAATCTAACATATGTGTTCTTTCATTGAATATCTCATTACGTATATCATATGTGTTACTTATGCAATCTTATTATCAATATGCTTCTGTTGGTGTACAAAAGAAAAAAAACATTATTTTATTATTTTGTTTCTTTATTTGTTTAAAAGTACATTATATTATAATATTGCAAACTTCAGCAATGCCTAAATATATCTGAAGTTTTTACGCAACGACCAATTTAATTGTTTTGAATCACAGGTATATAAATTTAAGAATATGAATCACATTAATCATTTAAACCCGAACTATGACCACGGATGGGTACATTTCTCAAACACATAATCGCTTTTGGAACTTTTGATGGTTAAAGGCAGCATGTTAAAAAAATATTGTGTAGAAAAATTGCTTCGCCCAAAAAACTCGACATTGTAGTTCCAATGTTTTGATGCTAAGTAGCACTTCTATTCATTCGATATACAGCGAAGATTTTAATATTTATAACTTCATTTTTTGATACGTTTTGGGGATTCTTCTTAAGACCCACCCACACATCATTTATTTATGAGGACAGTTTATTATTAGAGGATTAGACTTATTTTAATTACGTATTTTTTCAACTATTCTGATACACAAATGTCCGTAACATATTGATTTTCTTTTATGAACGATTAAATAGATATTTATGATTTAACAATGGTCGATCTTAAACCCCGTTCTTCTATCGTAACTTATAACTCGTAAAACTATTATAAGAAGGTATCCACTTATAATTATTTTATGGAATCAGCTTTTGATGGGTACTTCTACGTATAACAGTTTCATAAACTTGTATTAATGATCATCTAAAGTCAATTAATATTGCAAGTATCTTCCTAGAGTCGTTAGAACTTAACGGTTTTATCGGGGTATGAGAAATGTTTAAGTCGATAGCCTATTTCGCAGAGTAACTTATCATCACATTCCACATTCCTGTTAAGTGCTAACTTATTCCATCCAAAATATTCTTCAAAAATAAATGAAAACACAATTGATAAAACACTAGAATTTTTTTTTCACAGAACTGTTTAACTAACTAACTAACTAACCATCACGCCGCTTCCCCGCAGGGGTAGGCAGAGAGAATCGAACGCCACAATACTCTGTCTTTGCAAACATTCTTTGCCTCTTCTACATTCATGCATCTCCTCATATGTACATACCCGACGTTTATTACGACTCCTGACCCGGCCGTTTTCAAGTATTTGACATACCTGATTGTGCCAAGTTTTCCTCGGTCGTCCTCTGCTTCTTTTTTCAACTACATTCGCCTCATAAATTTGTTTAACCGTTCTTTCTTCACTCATATGCTCCACATGTTCGCCTCCGTAGTGTAATGGTCAGCACGCTCGGTTACCGTTCTGGAGGTCCCGGGTTCGATTCCCAGGGGGGGTAAAATAAATATAAGTGATTTTTTTTCACTGTATTATTTATTCAATACTACCCTGGACTGATATCTGAAGCGAAGGGCTGATCACCTTTCCTTCACGTGTAAACGATCAAGATAACACTGCGTTTGTATTACGCAGTGCCCTATGCACCATTGGGGTGCGGATAAGGGTTTTTTTTATGGCCACATATCCAAACCATCTCAACACACCTTTCTTAATTCAGAACTGTTTCCTAATGCTAATTTGGTTAAATGAAACATATAAATTTAATGTAAACCTACTATAGTGCTTAAGTCAAGAAAAATATATTTTTAAATATTCGCAAGAATTATTTCTCAATAATCATAAAATTAAAAGTTTTTAATCTACACCAAACATACTTATTTTATTAAATTTTAAGAAAAAACTTTTTAATATTGTAGATAACAAGATAATAAAAGAAAAGATAACCTATTATTGTAAGCTATGTTTAAGTGTGTAATAGCAGTATAAAATTAACGACGGAATAATACATTTCCAACGGATGTGAACCTTTTGCGAAGCATTTAGGCGGAACCTCCAAAAGTATGATTTTGATTTAATCTTTGAATATTAGTAAACACAAACCATTTTAATGTCGTAGCTAATAGCAACGTTAAAAAAATAATGTTTTTTTTCGTGAATAACTTAAGTTCATTAACCGGTGGTTCGCATTTTTTAAATGTATTTGTTTTATTATTTTTATGCATATATCATCCAAAAACGACATAGAGCTAACGGAAAAAAATACAATAAATTAAAGCGTCAGTCGCTGTAATTTTTCAGCAGATTTTTTTATTAATACAAAAATTCTTTTGTAATTCATTCACGAAAAGCGACGAAATACGGCTCTTATTTTTTGTTTCAATGAACAGAAATTGTAAAGGAAAGCTCAAGGAAAGATTTGGATAAAGGAATTGCGCTGAATGCCTTTTATATCTAGAGGGATTGTTCTAAATTTCTATAAAGTCTGTTTATCCGTTACCTGACACTAAGTCCAGGATGAACAATAAGGGAAAATGGATTTACTGCTTCCGTGAGGACCTTTACAAGCGGTTCGGGAGTGGTCCGTTCGAAGAGCTATAATAATTAAACATTATTACTATCGTGTCGTGACGAGCCTATCCGAGATTCTATGATGAAAAGAAATTTAACAAGATAAAGGGTGTATGTACGAAAAAAATATAAAATAAGTTTAGTTTTGCTCTGTTGAGTATTTAATCCTATACCTGAATATACTTAATTTGCATTTATTACCACAAACACAATAAAACTTATTATTACTGTTTCCTAGTCTTGTAATATGTATCTCTATGGTATAACTATTTTATTTCCAATAGAGTCGAGTTTATTCATAGGATCGACCACCACTCCGCCACGATTGGTTCCAATTTTCAAAAACAAAGCTTGTAGGTTTACCTGAACATAATATTTCATACAAATATTTGTTATATTTTGACATTTCAACAAAGATGAAGAAGAATATGGAAGTCTGGGCATTTACTTGGTTTACAACCGTTATAGTCTGGTTTAAGTGATCACTTAACACACGTGTAGCATTCACCAATTCTACCCATGATGGACAACCACACTTCTTGAATTCTTGGAAGTTCAAAACATTGTGCTTGAAGTACTAGAATTTCACTAGAGATATCTATTAGTGAGATGAAAAAAATATAAAAAAAATAGACAGAGTTTTGAACAAGTATTTGGACACTCTCAAAATGTTACAAATATTAGTTTATTAAAAAAATCAAAAAAAGATATTTAAAATGTTATAATTTAATTAATTTTTATAATAAAATAACAGCTTTTAATTTATATATAATGAAAAAGTACCGTTTGAAACGCTCCAGAGATTACTTTAAATTATCTTTGTTTTATCATGTATGTCGGTTTTTCTAGGATGTTTATAAAATATTTAAAAAAAAAATGGTTACAGAATATGATAAATATTATTTCCTATTTTTCAATATCCGAGATATCCTTTTCGGTCATATTCCTTTCCTTCTCCCATTGCATTGTTAACATTTCACGTACTTTTGCAATACTTCACATTTCCAAACTACATTACGTTGGCCATTTTTCTTATTGTTGCAAAGAAATTTCTCGATATTAGGAAAAGAAATATCCAACCTTTCGTTTTACAATACGGAAATGAATTTTTCCGATTTTGATTAAAAATACTACAAAAATATTCATAAATATGTTAGGTAGGTAAATCTCATTGAACATCAAAAGAAGCTCGTTGCTTGATAAGTGATATTTCAAATTTAAAAAAAAAATATATATATGTCCCATTTGTATTGGCATCATAAATTTCAAATTGAGCATATGAAATCATGTTTTAAAAAAAGCATTTTATCCTTATTTAAAAAATAAAGTTTCTATGAAGAATATCTATCCAACCGTAAATTAGGACAAGTCTGGTAAATGTAATGCAAGCGTTGGATAAAATACTTGGTTTTATTAGTCAACAAATATTTCTACCCTTGGAATAATTCCCTCTCTATCCCCCATATTATGCCTCCCGCAATAAAGAAGAACATAATGTTTTAGTGTAATTATCCCGCTTTCCTATTGTCACGACTATTTATTTTTTCTTTTTTTTCCGGCAGAATTAATTGTCTGTGCAAAATATATGAGCGAAAAGTTCAAAAGACAAATACTTACCACAGGGTCGGTTGATTAAAAACAATGGATAAATACGACGGATTTTATTCAATTCTATTGTGCGTTTCATCACCCTTCTATATTCGACGGTTAAAGTATTCTTGCCAAATTAAATGGGGCAGATTGTAGGGATTATACGCGGGAATAATTATGCGGTTGTTTAAATTTGAGGCAAATTATCCATTTGGAAGGATCGCTAGATACTCTCTTCACGTGGATCAATTTAAAAGCGAGTGTTTAGATTTCAAGTTCATAATTAAGTATTTCATACTTTATAATATCACATTATGGAAATGAGAATATTCGTAAGATAAAATTATACGTGATTGTTTCTCACCTTTGTATTTTTACATTTGAATATTTTTTTTATGAAATGCAACCTATCATTTATCATATCACATAGATTAATGGAATAATGTTCACAATCATTGCAATATAATGACCCAAAATTCACCATAGTCAATGTCTTTGTTGATTTTTCAACTACTGACATCACCAAGTCCCCTTTAGTTATTCACTATCGTTATGTTTTCTCTAATATTATTCTAAACATTGTCTGACTATAATGACGATTCGATTGTCGATAATTTTTCGTTAACTCATTATATTTTATACAAGGCACGCCAATCGATGCTTAAAATTAAGGTTTGTTCAAGTGCTAGAGTGCTCCCTAGCAAGTCACTCAAAGTTATGATAATAATACTGTTGCATCACTTTTAATATTTCTTGTGATAACCTAGAAATAATATAACCATCGACGTTTAAGAAAACTTCGGAACATGAGAATCGCTTGTCCTAAAACCATTTTTTATAGGGGACCGTAAAACCAAATAACTTTGTTGGCATATCACAAGTCTAGTATCAAGCATATTTTTTACACCTGACTTCAGAGATAAACGTTTTTTTTTATATCCAATATTCCTTTTTGTAGATTTAGAGTCCTTCAGCACGATATAAACGTGCTTGTTACAACACTAAGAAGTTGGAAAAATCTATTTTTAAATCACATAAAATAGGGAAAAATAAACTTGTACCAATTCAAAATAATCCACAAAAACGTATCAGGTTTTTCGTTTCCTCCTAGCTCAGATCGTTTGCCAATATTGAAATGCCTCATGCATAATCAATGTTGGATTCCTTACAAAGCACCAATGTACCTTACAAATGCATGTATGAGTAATGTATAGATTTGTAATATTATGGACTCGACGTCAGACGTACTGTGTAGGGGAATGTAACTTCGATGTGAAGTACCAACATGGGAAATGATGAATGGTGCATTTAGGTAATGTATGGCCCTTTGGTGGGGACATGGTGATTGCGTACAATAATTATAACGTACTTTATATAAATATCTGTATTTGATGAAAATTTGAATTTCGACTTAAATATTTTTGATGAGTGAAAAATTTTTTTTTGAATCAAATCTTATATTGGGTGCGATAAATCTAATATTCTCTAGTTAAAAATAATTTTGTTGTTTTAAGCCTTCCTTCTTCAATGAATTTATTAAACAATTATTGAGCATGAAATGATTGAAAGTGATTTTTTCTTTTAGATATTCTAGTTTAGTTGTTGTATTAATGATATGATTAATATTTAATTTGCAGCTTTACGGTTTGCATTGACATTTATTCGATGAGACGTCCGGAGTATTTAAAAAATATTTTTAAAAAATAACAGGCATTTGCTTGCACAAGAAGCATAAAATTGTACAATTATGTGGTGTCCTATGCACCATTGGGTATTGATGAAGTTAGAAGAGCTATTAACGATCATATTATATTTGTACTATGTTAATAACAGTCGTGAATGTTTTTTTTAAGGCATTCAGTTGACATGATTTTTTTTCGTTTACCCTTAAATTAAAGTGTTTTTTTTTTAAACGTAAATACATGTCAGGGTATCCATTAGTAATTATATAAAGCAGTACAATAATAAATAAAGTCGGGAGAAAGGGTTGCATTATCAAGGGACTATTAATTGGCCACAGAAACAGGGTGGAAATGTTCCGGTGGTGTGTTGTTTTAGCGCAAGTATGCTGTTTCCATTGTTAAACAATATTGTAAAGAAAATAATGGACCAAATACGGATATGATAATTTTTTTTTAAATGTTTTGTAAACCATGAATTCTCGGAGAGCAGATAAAGTATATATATTTTTCTTGATATATGTTTGTTATAAGAGTTCTATAATTATTTCTACACATCACACTATCAGACGTTGAATTGGGTAATGTAAATAAAGGTAATTGGTTAATAATCTTTTTTTACTCTAATATAAAGAAAAAAACTTTTTTTTTTTGTTTTTTTTTTTTGTTTTGAATATTGAAAGCATTAACTTTGTGGATCATCTTGATATATCATTTAGAGAAATAAAAATACTTTGTGTTCTGATCCACTCACATTTGTGAGTGGATCAGAATACAAAGTATTTTTATTTCTCGAAATAATATAAAAAAACTTATACTTATTTATTGTAACTGCAGACAGTTGGTAGAATCTCATTTTGATTTGTTGGGTAATAATATATCCAAAATTATACGCGGTTTTTGGATTGAATTTTAGTTTCATTTACATATGTGATTAGTGACGCGTTTCGTCTAATTAAGACATTATTTAATACTCACAGTGTTTGATAATGTATTAATAAGACGAAACGCGTCACATATCATATTTGTAAATAAAAGAAGAATTCAATCAAAATACCGTGTTTAATTTTGGATATATTTCCCAACAATTGTCTTATTCGTCTCTCCAAAAGTGCTAGTTATAAATCGGTTTAAAATGGGATGAGATTATTTTATCTCAAAACTTTAAAATACAAAGGATACTAAAATATAATCAAATCACTAAAATAATTCAACACATGTTCATCTTTCGGTTCTAAATTTTAATTTATTTTATCATTTTTTACTAACTATTTTAAATCTGTACATCATTTTAAACGCTTATATATTATTTAGCAACTTTACGTACTCGGAAATTGAATTTGCTATCTCAAAATAGGGAAATAACCGCTTTTACCACCATACAAAGGACTCGTCATAATATGTACCTAGTACATTAAACGCAGATATAATTTGCGAAGAGATTTAAATTTGAGATTAATGGACCGTAAGGCATGGTTCAAATATTTTCTAATGTGGCCTAGAGGAAGCAAAGCTTTCGAAAATCCGTCTGGGATGGAATCCGCTTCCCGCGTCCGTCGGGACCCGTTTCCGGTCAGAGCTTTTCGGACTTTTGTAAAGCTTTTTCAGATTAACGCCTACAAAGATATTCTGGAAACTTGCACAGGGATAGGATAGAATGTATCCTAAAAGACCATGATAACGAAAATAGTGTAACGTTATTCAGGACATCGTTTCAGGCCCTAGGAACGTGTGACTGTTTTATGATCGATGGAAGTTTTTAAGTGAAATTCAGCGGAATGAAAAAACAGTTTTATTCGCATCATGCCTCTTGCGTTTTACTAAGAGCTAAGAATACAAAGTGTTTACTCAGTTTTCTCAAGTTACGATATAAATATTTACTGAGGTGTGCCACTATCTAAAATGCATGTGAATATTTAAGTAAATAAATAAAGTATGGGATAGCTGAAAACACCACAATTCACCTATAAATAAATAAAACTTTGTTATATCTGCTCACAAAAAAATACTGTGAAGGTTGCAAACAAAACAAATTTATTGTTTATGCAGTCAACTTAAATATTCTTAATATATGAAAAAAACAAAACTATATATACGTTAGTATCAGTTAAAAGTTCATTTATAAAGAATAAGCAGTTTATGAATTAAACAATTTACGAATTTCACTAAAAGTAAGATAAAAATAATGCTTGTACCCATATGACCACACTGATTTCATTTCACTAATTTATTATATTAATTAAAAACCCCCCGGACTGGTATCCATTGCGCGAGACTGATCACCTCTCATTAATTTCGTTAACGATAAATTTTACACTACGTTGGAGCGATGCAGTCTCCTATGCATAATTTAATATTTAAGATCTACAAAAATAAGTTAAGATATTCTTATTCCATTATTTTAAACTGTAATTCAATTTCTTTTCAACGTATACCTAAAATTAATAATTTTGAACAAACTTTAAGTGCAAATATGTTATACAGGGACGAAAAGTAATGTAATAGATTTTCTGGTTGGTAACGGAACCCTCTCTCACTCCACAAAATCCTCCCTTGTCGGACGTGTTGTTCGTTAGTTAATCTTATTCAAATAATGACAGAATTATCAACATTTTGTACACAATATTCCAAAAACTATGTTTGTTTTCAAGTGTTACTATTTGTTTAGGTTGGCCTACATCAAATTTAACCTTTTTGGTTTCCGAGGATTAGTGTTAAACTACAGCATTATTATACAAAGGAAAACATTTATTTATTTACACTTCAATGTTTGTATTAACATACAAAATTATTGTTTCAATTTCTTATTTATTAACACTTCAATGTTTGTTTAATAATAATTGTTTCCTAAAATATTTATTTATTTACTCCTCAATGTTCGAATTAACATAAGTAATAAGTGTTTATAAAAATGTTTATTTATTTACACTTCAATATTTGTATTGAAAAACATTATAATTGTTTTACAAAAAATATTTTTACTTATCAAAATATGGTTAGTATTTTAAGATATGTGAATTTATTGTTGTTGTTGATTTTTATTTTTATATTTTTTTTATTTCGCTTTCTATTGAAGTATGTTAAGCTACCCACCAAAAAAATCTTATGAAAAACATATTTATGCACACAACTTTACATGTTTCAACTTATGAACACACTTTTGTTAACATATATGCGTAATTAAAAAACAAAATATGAAAAAAATTAAAATGCAACTTTGTTATAAAATCACTACAAATATTTTATTATAACTTAATTAAAATGTCTTTTAGTTTCGAAGCTAACCTATAATTAAGTTAAAATAAATTTTTTTAAGTGATTTTAAAACAAAGTTATATTTTAATTATAAAATGGAAAATCACAAAGTTAGTGCTTTAAATATAAATTATAAAAGCTTAAATGTTTTAAATCTTTAACAGCTTATGTAAAATATTACTGAAACATTTTATTTAGGTTTTTTCCTAAGTTATAATAAAATCACTACAAATATTTTATTATAACTTAATTAAAATGTCTTTTAGTTTCGAAGCTAACCTATAATTAAGTTAAAATAATTTTTTTTAAGTGATTTTAAAACAAAGTTATATTTTAATTATAAAATGGAAAATCACAAAGTTAGTGCTTTAAATATAAATTATAAAAGCTTAAATGTTTTAAATCTTTAACAGCTTATGTAAAATATTACTGAAACATTTTATTTAGGTTTTTCCCTTTTTTGTAAAAAAAATTGTTTATACACTCATAAAAATTATATAATTTTTTTTGTTATAAAATGTAACGATAAAGCAAATTTTAATAATCTACCATTTTACCCAAATCTTGTATGGAGACTAAATCTTTTGTGTGTTGGTAGTAGAACGTTTTTCTAAAGAAAAATCCCTCAATGTATTGAATTGTGCTATATGATTGATGACCAATAGTGGTGCGGATAATGACGTCAGTTTATTGTCACCGATTTGAAAACATTTATTATGAGATGACAATACGTTCTCGGAACAAGATTTGCAAATAACAAGTTATTTTTATTTTCCTAAGAAATACAGGGATGGAGAAAATGTTGTTGTTTACTTGTTTTTAATTAAAATTCGTTATTTACACAAACAAATTTTCTGATTTTATATTTATCATCGTGGTATTTATATTAAAACGTAAGATATTCTAAGCAAAAAAGCATAGATAAAAATGTTTTTTTTTTTAAATTATTTGTAATTACCAAAACGACTTCGAAATCACTACAACAAATACAAACTCTGCGTATTGGTAAGACGAGTTATATGATCAGGCTTTTTTTCAATAAATTTAAGGAATATTTCAAGGTTTTGTTTGCTATAAAGAATCACATGCTGGAGAACCTTTACACAAAAGTTTATTATTATAAATACACACACATATATACACACAATTTATTTTTTGACATCTCAACACAGATGAAGAAATGTATAGAAGTATGGACATTTATGGGGCTTACAAGCGTCATAGGCAGGTTTAGATGAATAACACTCACCAATTCTACCCATGATTGACAACCACACGACTCAAATATATATATATATATATATATATATATATATATATATATATATATATATATATATATATATATATATATATATATATATATATATATATATATATATATATATACCAATTCTACCCATTATTGACAACCACACTACTTAAATTCTGGGATGTTCTGTATATATGAAACAATTTAGAAACCTTGTTCTTGAATCACTAGAAATTCACTAGAGACATCTATGGTGAGATGAAAGAATCTTTTTAATTGAGCCTTAACTCTTTTAGTTTTATGTAAGATATTCCAGATTTGTGAACAAAAAAATATTGCTCACACACACACACACACACAAACATATTACTATTATTATTGTATTATATATTATTCAAGTTTAAACTAAGCACGAATAAAAAAGTAAAAATGTGGGAAAATGGCGTTGTTAGTAAAACAATATATTCCGCTAAATAGTTATACATATACAATATATTATACAATATTCGACGTTTGTGAGAACGAGGGAATATAGAATATATTTATAGAGCTTTAACGAGATCCAGCTTCAAGTTCCATCTGAAATAAATATAATATTCTGGGGCTCCGTTACTGCATTACTCTGTGAATATTTATTATCATATTTCACGTGTGGAGAACACATATTCAATTTCAAATTGTTTTCGGCCATTCAAAACCAGTGCTCAATTTGGTTTGGAAATTAATTTACTTGTAAAATTTTCATTCAAGTTCCGCAAACAAGCTCTCCTATGGTGCAGTAAACCTCAACAAATCAATAGTTACAATCTCATTGTTGAAAATTTTCGCTTCATATGGTAAACATTTTAAAAAATGGCTTTAAATACAGTTTATTTAACAACATTTTGAACTTGTTCACAAATCTGGATTATCGACAAATATTGGAGTTATTTTTCATATTATTTTTGACATCTCATCAAAGATGAAGAAGATGAAAATAACTAGTATAACACGTGTGTAAAGTGATCACTTAAACCAGCCTATGACGGTCGTCAGCCCCATAAATGCCCGGACTTCCATATCCTTCTTCATATTTGATGAGATGTCAAAAAATAATAGTTTATTTTATTGTTTAATTAATTTTATGATGTTCTAATCATTTCATAAATTCCAAGATTTTTTTGTCACCTTTTTTTTGCACATGAGGATTATTTTGTTACAGAGTTTAAGAACATCAATATTATAATTTGATATTTTGTCTTTATTTTTAATTTAAATGAAATGTAATCTTATACATAAATAATTATAATTTTTTTCATACCAATTTGGTTTTACAATATTTATAAGAAATTGTTTTTTTTATGAAATATAAATATAACTTATATTTTTCAAGAATTTTCCTTGATTTTATTTTGAGATATAACTAACATTCCCTCTATTTTAGAGGCATCATATGTTCACATCTATATATGAAGGTATGTATTAAAAATGTTAAAAATTTAATTGTTAAAAATATATAAAAATACATTTTTTTTCCGTAACGTAGAATATTCTAACGTTAATTTACTATTAAACTAGCTAAGACAATGAAATTCAACTCAGAGATTGAAATTAAATTTCCCTTCGATTCCGTTCGTACCTATTCCAATTTGAGAATTTCATCTCGGTTTATTCTGAATACCGAATCGCGAGTACTGATTTGAGATCCGTAATCTCTTTAGTTACTTGTAGTGGAGAGAACTGAAATGAAATAACTAAGTAGCTAGAATTACTCTTGCACAAAGCTTGTGCCTTATAAGTCTTACAAACTGGAGCTTAGCTTTCCAAACGTTTATCTATTTTGGTATTGAAAACTGAAAGCTTATTACATTGTGTTACTAATAACATTCAGATTTTTTTTGTAAAAGTAATAAATAATAATATATAATGATGATATAAGTGATATTTTTCACTTAAATATTTATTCAATAATATCCTGGACTGGTACCTGATGCAAACGGCTGATCATCTTTTCTTCATGCGTTAATAATCAAGATAACACTGCGTTTATATGATGCACTGCCCTATGCACCACCGGATTTGAATAAAAGTATAATGAAGAAGGTGAATGATTTTATATATTTTTTTACATAAATTCATAGTCCCTTTAAATTTTACATCGAAAATAATATATTAATATTTCTTTATAGTCAGAATCCATAAAATGATTTGAAATAAGTCCATTTAGTTTAGATTTCTTTTTTTAAGTAACCAATCCATATTCATAATAACGAGTGAATTCCGATTAAATAAAAAAGTAATATTGTGTTACAAAAACTCGAATATTATTTGATCTAATGTAAATTTGAATTGTCCTGCATTAAATGTTAAAAGCATAAATATGGAATCATTATTTACGAGTACAAAAAAAGAAACTATGAAATTGTTTGTTAACCTACAAATAAACTCATCATCCATCAATATAAATCACCGATGTATTTCGTCCGGAAAATATGTAAACGCAATGTGTTAATTTATAGCCTTTAAAATAACTCAAATTGCAAAATCTATATGCTTTATAGATTGTGGTAGTCCATCAATATTCATTGTTGATCGAAAAGTTTTTACATTTTATAACTCAAAACTACGTACTATCTGGTGTTAAACAATAAATCTCATCTGTTATTTTCCTGTTCGCTCGCGAGAGTTCTAATTGGGAGGTGTTAAGCAATATGGAATCATATCGACAATATTTGTCAAAATTAGGGGAAAAAATCGTTCGTGTGTTTTTGGTTTATAATCATCTTATCGTAAAAATAAATTAAAATATAAACTAAGAACAAATTTCTGAAAAATGCTCTACACCACTAGAAAGTCTTAGTACCTCTGATGGGCGGCTGTTTAAAAAATGTGGCAATGAGCAGGTCATGTGGCTAGGCTAATGACTAACGGACATGAAGAATTCTAAAATGGAGACCCAGAGATGAAAAAATAGGAGTAGATTTACCCCAAAATTGACTGATGAATTATTCCTATCGCAGTCAAAAACTGGATTTTGACTGCGATAATGTATCCTCATATTTTTCTACGAAACACAATACATCAACTTGTAGTATATGCGAGCACTTGTTAATATTGTCTCATGCCACACGCAAAGAATATCACAGATAACATGTTAATATTTATTTTCTTTGTTTTATTATTTGACGGTGAAATATTGTCAATTTCTATTATCTTCCGGAAAAATGACCCAATATTCGACAAATCGATATAGGGCATTGATGGTTGGCTCTGTGATGTTGAATGCTGACCACTCATCCATAGTTATGTCCGTTATATCAGATGGGAATCAAAGAACATCTTTGATTTATACTGCCATTAAAATTGCGCGGCAATACATCAAATCCCCAAAACACTCCTCTCACCCCACACCGTTATATTCTCGCGACCACTAAAATTCATGTGAAACTCGTCGTTAGAAGCCCGGACCGAAGATCCAATATCCGATGGTGAAAGCTCGTCTAGTTTGGTTTCAGCAGGAATTTCCCGCCAAATACCGACAAGCTACCACAATTGAATATTTCCCTCTCGATATATTAAAAAATTTAATTGAAAAATGTAAACTGAACTTACGTTTTGCTAACAAACTTGCAACAAAGAGATAATTATTAAAGACCAATATTTTCAACCAACGATCGTTGGTTTTGTTAGACTATAATAATATTCAATTTCTATCAAA
Organism: Brachycentrus maculatus; assembly: GCF_059751285.1. Lineage (NCBI taxonomy): Eukaryota > Metazoa > Arthropoda > Insecta > Trichoptera > Brachycentridae > Brachycentrus > Brachycentrus maculatus. The sequence goes on from NW_028281983.1 coordinate 80,322, forward strand.
GCACTTGCAGATAGTGGTTCATTAACCCAATTCCAAAATAATGGTCAGTTAACAACCATTTTTTTTTTCAAATAACCAATAAAGCGATAGTTTAAATGTGCCTACATCAATAAACTGATAGGTACTGATAAATAATTTTATGTAAATAGTTCAAACATGTATTAAATGTCGCATTTAGTTACCATCGCTATATTATATCAAAGAATATATCAAGTAATTGTTTGTCATAGCTAAGTGGGAAATATTTAGAAGGTACCAATTGTTAGGTAAGAGCAATTTTTTTTATTTATTCGTATGTGAACTATTAATTTATGTATTAATTTTAAATCAAACACAGATTTTTTGAGTCTACTAAGTTGTATTTTATTAACAAAAACACATAAAAAATTATATTGTGACAATTGTTTTGCCTTGTTAGGGCTTTATCAAACGAATGTCATTATGAATGAACGAATGAATGAATGAATAAATAAATGAACTATTTATATTCCCATTAATAGTTTCACATGTCGTTGATAGAATTGTAGTACATGAAATTATTAATTTACACAAAAAAAATTTAGACAATTTCAACATTTTGATTATAGAGTATTCAGTCGTAAGTGGAATTTCGTACAGAAGATAAAAAAATAACCTTAACCAGCCAACCACAGATCGTGAGTCCCACAAATTTTTAGATATTATATCTTCATAACAGTTTAATTGTCTATGAAATATTGATAAAAAATGTTTATAAAGCACAATCGAGAATTTATGGATTTAAAGGTTTGTATACATTTTACAAATTGTGAATTAATAAATATCATTAAAGTACACGATTCATATTGAATATCATTACATAAAAATAGTTTATATAAGAAACCTTAAGTATTCTAAGCATAAAAAAATACTTTTACAAACTTTAAAAATATGTTCCTTAAATATTATAAAATACATTGTTATTAGTTACGGACACAAAATATCAATATTTAGAATTGAATTATTTGAACAATATTCAAAATAAAAAAGAGCTTCACCAAACTAAAGCTTGGTAATCTAAACTTCTCTCTGAACTAAAGTGATTTATTTGAAATGGTAAACTAATGACGAAGTTTTGGTTTTCAATAAATAAGACTCTAGTCTTAACTGAAATAATTTGTAATCTTTAAACTTGTACAAGAGAAACATAATCGTTGAAGATTATTAACTTCCTCCAACTTTAAATCTCTTCGGTCACTTTATCTAATGTCATTACCTAACCACTCGAAAACAAGAACAGGCAAATTAGAAATAAAAATTTATTTTCTAGCTTAAAATGGTGGGTTATGGGGTTCTTGTTATCTAATTATGATTGTGATCATATTAATTCATTTTAATGCTACTGCGGCCATTCGGTAAATTCTGTTCCTCGGCTTAGGTACGACTTTCCCTACTTTCTGTACCAAATACTTTAGTAAACCCTGTGAGAGTTAGTCAATTAATGTCGAATTTCACCCTTGATTGCAATATCAAACAATGAAGTTTGAAATCTGAAAACTGATGAACCGAGGAAACCCTCTTAATGGATGAGGCAAAATGAAGTTATCCTAAATTCAACAGTAAATAATAACTAACTTAGATATAAATCCGTTGTGCATAATCTATATATTTCAATACTTGCGTATTGAAATAATGATAAAGAAGATAAATCTTGCAAGTTGTATCAGAAATGCATTAAACCGTGAACGTGGAGCTAAGGTATATTATGGTCACAGGATGTAGAAATGACAATCGAATTCACAACATTGTTTCCAAATCACATGTCACCAAAATCGCGTATATTTATATAACCATACTGCCTACGTGTTTCACTTAGGTGTCGTTATGTAGAGAAAGAATAAACACTTTTAACACGATACACATGCGCCAATCGGAGATAAATTTCGCCTCACGTGGCATCCTCAGAAGTGTTGATTACAGTTACTTTATAAAAACTTAAATAGTCATGTTTAATTGCACCCGACACTATTATTTGATTATTTTATTCAAGAACAGCATTCATTTATTTTTAAAGGTAGTTTTTTTTAATGAAATATATTTTATTGTCTCCGAAGTTGTTTTATTTATATGTGCAATACATGCGTTGTATTCCAACACAACTGGATGAGGTGGATTGTACCTCAACCAACTCTAACTTACTATGAAACTTGTATTTTCAGCACCCTGAGATACCCTTGTTCTATTCCTACATCTCGGTCTAATGTCTAATACCCCACATCACGCCTTATCGAATCACCAATCAAGCCGATCCGTAGTTCTCTTTGGATTTTACTTGACAAATGGCTTTCTCCTTTTATAAGGAGAAGGAGTTTCATCTAAATATAATTATGGCATAGTGACGAATGTTGCGAAATTAGCTCACATGAAAATAAATAAAAATTATATCCATAATATTAAGACGTGAGAGCATTCCAAGACATTTTGAATTCGAGACATCCCTGAATTTTAAGTAGATATTTTCTAAAGTGATAATGAATACACTAACTAAAATTCTGTAAACCTTATATATTTTTTTGGTTTGTTTCTAATAATTTAAATATTTAATCATCAAAAATAATGCTGTAACTTAATGTAATATAATATAATATGTATATGGCAAAAATACGGAATTGTTAATTTGGTTTTTAAATTATATAATATTTTGTTAAAGTTTATTTACAATGATGTAAAGATAAAAATATTGTTTTATTACTAAAACTCTCTTTTATATAAGGTGATAATATATAAGTTGCAATAATAATTCATTTGTGTAAAAGTCAGTTTTCAAAGGTGTTATTATTTACCCGATGTAAAGATACTATGTAAATCTATTTTTTTTCCTAAAGTTTAATTAAAAACATTAATAAACACATCAATATCATGTTTGAAAATGTCATAATATTTTTTTAAAATATTTTTTAATGATATTTTTATTTAAAGTTTTTTCTTTTAAAGTATGTATGATTTATCATACAATATCACATCACAGCCCTCGCTACAAATTTGTCCACCGGACCACAGCCCAATTCAAAATCTCAATGAAATGGAATCGCTTTCTCATTTCTTTATATTTCCACTTCAATTCAAGTGAACAAATAGATATCAATAAACCAAATTAAGAAATGCAGTGATTTGGTAAGATAAAAACATAAAGGTTATTTAAGAAGTAAATCAATATGTTTTTATTAAAATGCACTTTCAAATTTTGGTTGTTTTTTTTATGAGACCAAAAAAGGAGGAGAAAAACATAGTAAAGTAGTTAAGGTTCTAATCTAATGAAATTAGCGTCCCAAAGAACCGTACCTCTTCTCATGTTGGGTAACTTTTTCGGCTATTAACGAGAAAAAAACACATTTTAATTATCTTAACCTTTTTTTGCGGTGAACAGACGTGAGTAAAATGACTTTACTTACTGTCCTTCATTATCTTTTTAGGCCGCTTAAGTGTAATGTAATATGTAGGGGCTTTTATTTTTTTGACAATGTGATTCATTTTAACGACATTTTTTAAGGGCTTAGCAAGCCAACTGTGATTTTTTTTCTTTATCATTTTATTGCAATTCTAAAATTATATTACCAACAAAAAAAATCTACATACATAGTCTACTTATGAGTTTAGTGATTTTCGCATTCTACAATAATGCAAGAGGTCCCGGATGATTTCAAGGCGAGTGAACGTAAGTGTTTTTTCACTTTTATTTTTATTTGACACTTCCGTAAAACAGTACCTGAAACGGAAAACTGATCACCTTTCTTTCGCAACATTGGCGCTGATGAGGGTAAAAAAAGAATAAGAAATTTCCATTAGTTATAATTTTTCCTTTTAATTATTTTTGCTACTTTCAATTTGTACCTACTACATGAGTTGACTAAGAGCTTTTACACCTACACATTCCCCTTTAAATTTGATTTGGTTCTTCTGATTTCATATTTTTAATTTTAAACTTTTTTCGCTGTACAGTATTGGTTTATAATTTATAAATTTAATATAATATATCCCATCGCAATACATCTTTGTTAACTAAGGATTTAAACGATTTTATTCACTATACCTGATAATTAAATAAAAAAATTATTGATGAAGCATCATTTTTATTTCTATCGGAAGGATGATTTTCTACAAAACATTTACTTAACTTGACGGAAGCTTTCAATTCTTTTTTGAAAAGTTTCGAGAATCAAACCAATTTCTTTCAAAGTTTCTGTCAATTTCGTCTGTTGCCAGCTGGTGAGAAAGAGTAAGCAATCTCTCCAGTGATAATATCACAAAATAAAGCTAGGGGAAGAATATTAAACCGAGGAATATAAACCAGATATCCAACGGTCCGCATTTTGCAAGATATTTTACACGCAATTAAAATTATGAATAAAACCTTTTAATGAAATCTTTAATCTATTTCGTAATCTCACACTGATTGATGTAAATATATTGAGGAATTGACCCTGAATCCTAGATAGATAACTTAATACTTAGCACCATGACGATATCGTGATTCTAATTATAATTACGATTCGTGATATGAAAATTTGTAATGCGATATTCGTGTTCAAATCTGAAATATTGAGATATTTATTTTCATTTTAAAAGCTTCCCGCCATATCCTGTATCACGTTTAACTTGCCAATTTATTGTTTGTCCAATGGCCATGTTTGGTTGGTAGATATTTTTCAGTAAAGGATCAAAAATCTGTAGGTGCCTATGTGTCCGTAAAGGTGGAAATGTATTCCGACGTGAAATAACTTTTTGCTTTGTCCCTAATCACACCTGTACAAGTTTTATATTATATCTGTATATCAAACAAATCGAGAGAGAACTTTATCATCACTTCGTATTCTAAAATATTTCAATTCGAAAAAGGATAATTATTATGATAAAAATTATCTCGAGAACCCATTATTCCTCCTTTTACTTTTAAATGCTGTTAGAGATTATTAAGTCAATTTAAACTTTTCCTTCAATTTTTCCAGCGAGTTTTCCTTGCAATCAGCATGTTTGCAAGGTTATTCAATTATTGATCCAAGGACAGAAAGTTTGCAGAGGACTGCAGATTAAATCTTTGGCTGAAATTAATTAGGATAATTAATAATGCCTTCCTGTAAGTTTCCACGCACTTTATTATAACGACTTTGCTGAGGTTCAATATTCAACCTCATAACTAAACCCTAAATATGGACATTTAATTTATCGTACAAAAGTTTAAAAAAAACGAAAAATAAAACCATGTGTTAAAACTCATTATCGAACACTCGAATATTTTAAATTTATTTCTATCCCACCATTTTAATTATTGAGAAATTCAGATCGGATATATTTAAATGCTCTCAAGATTCATTGATCATGTAGAAGAATATAAAAGTGGAAGAGTTCGAATGCGTAGGATACACCTGTTTTAAGGAAAAATTGGAAAAAAATTGGGTGAGAAATGGAAAAAAACTATTTTAGATAGGTATTGCGGTTGCATACCCGTGCTTGTAGGTAAGTACTTAAGAAATGTGAATAGTATAAATTGTAAAAGGTGATGATTCAAACCAACAAATTAGTTATAGTTTAAATATACAAATATTTAGACATAAATATTTCTTTCTCAATAATTTTTTCATATGAGTGAAGATAAGTTTTATTTTACACTAATAAAATTTGTTGCTTTCAAATAAAAATCAAGTTCGTTGAGTATTGATTGCTTAACAGCAAGATCCTTTTAATCTTATCTTATAGCGAAGTAGTAAGGACGTTAAACTACCGTAATAGAGGACTATTAAAATTAGTGATTTTCATTCCCATATTTATTCGACATCATTCTGGACTGGTACAAGAAGCGCTGGACTAATTACATACTTTTTGTAATTTTACATCATAATAGACAATCAAGATAACATTGCGTCAATACGAAGCAGTGCCCTATGCACGATTGGATGGTAAAAAGAATTTAAAAAAAGGAGACAAATGATGAAATGTTTCATTAGTTTATTTTCCCGGTCTATTTTTATTAAATTCCCTATTCCGATTTCCTCTATAAAGCGCGATGTATTAAAACTTTGGGCTCGAGGTATTCTATTGCCGCTACGTGTCCTTTCCACTGTCATCCTTAATCAACGTATTTACGTGTCTAAGGTATCCTGATATGATGGTCACATTACATGTTCGTGAGACACGTACCCTTTGTGTTAAATGAGAATTATAATTATTTGATATCTTTGTGTATAACATGAATCTAAGCTGATTAACATTTTTTTGTTAGGAATGTAATATTCAATACTTCGAAAATTGAGGTTTTGCAATATAACAAACTAACTAACTAACCATCACGCCAATTTTGGAAGAAGTAGGAAAAGATAATATAATCATTTATTAATTTATACACAATATATAAGAATATATATAAATATTCCTTTGTAGATACAATACGAAATACATTTAATCAATATTTAATATAACAATTGACTCACCCAATTACAAAAATGCTGATATGACAGTACGAATATGGAATATTATACGCTAATAAATAAAACTTATATTAGACGTTAGATAAACAACTTTATTAGCATTGAAGATGAAGTTCTCTGCAAAATACAAGTTAATACTACGGATATCATTATTGCTGTGAATTTTTATAAAAAAAAATTATGACAACATTGTATCCCAGGATGTAAAATACAAACAAGAAACTAACTTGCATATATATATATATATATATATATATATATATATATATATATATATATATATATATATATATATATATATATATATATATATATATATATATATATATATATATATATATATATATATATATATATATATATATATATATATATATATATATATATATATATATATATATATATATATATATATATATATATATATATATATATATATATATATATATATATATATATATATATATATATATATATATATATAAATATATATATATATATATATATATATATATATATATATATATATATATATATATATATATATATATATATATATATATATATATATATATATATATATATATATATATACATATAATATATATATATATATATACATATATATATATATATATATATATATATATATATATATATATATATATATATATATATATATAAAAAACCCTTATCCGCACCCCAATGGTGCATAGGGCACCGCGTCATATAAACGCAGTGTTATCTTGATCGTTTACACATGAAGGAAAGGTGATCAGCCCTCCGCTTCAGGTACCAGTTCAGGGTAATATTGAATAAATATGACAGTGAAAAAATCACTAATATTTATTTTACCCCCCTTGGGAATCGAACCCGGGACCTCCAGAACGGTGGCCGAGCGTGCTGACCATTACACTACGGAGGCAGACATATAAATTATATATATATATATATATATATATATATATATATATATATATATATATATATATATATATAAATATATATATATATATATATATATATATATATATATATATATATATATATATATATATATATATATATATATATATATATATATATATATATATATATATATATATATATATATATATATATATATATATGAGTTTCAATCATGGGTAGAATGGTGAATACTACAAGCCAGAAAAGTGATCACTTAAATTAGCCTATGACTGGTAGTAATCCCTGTAAATACCAAGACTACCATATTCCTCTTCATCAATGTTAAGATGTCAAAATGTATTTATTATTAATTATTTAATTTTTGCAAATGAAATCGAAAATTCTATTATATTCTTTTAAACGGTTTCATTATCCATGTTACTATATAAAGTATAAAATATAAAAATAAAAAGTGATAATTGTTAACATTTATTTACATTTTATATTTTTGTACAAGTCTTTAGTTTTATTTGGTTTCGTCAACTGTTTCATAATATAAAATACAATCCTATTCACGTATACTTCATTTGCTATTTTAGAAATCGTTTCTCGTTAGCTGGCGTATTACGGTTCTCCTTTTTATCTTTCAATTAACTATCCCTTAAGATTTTTTCCGTATTAACCATTTTACTGAATTTCCTTGAATAAATGCAATTAGAGTATTTTTTTCTGTGGTTAGCGATTCATCCTAATCAACTAGTATTCTCACAAAATGATTCCTACAGAATTAAAAAGGTTACCTTTCTCGTGTAAGCAATCTCTTGTATAATGTGTATTTGTTTCCAAGCATGAACCGCGATCGCTGCATAATGTGAATATTAAAACGTTTTCTTTTTAAAACTTAATCACCGCGCAGCTTTGAGGTAAAATAAACTTTCATCAAAAAGCCCTTGCTTACGTTGTACATTATGCACAACATCTTAGTATTAAAGTAACACTTAACGAAAGCATAACTTTCTTTAAATGATTAATAGCTTATGAAATTAAAGTAAAGTTTATGAGTTAAACGAGCTATGAGTACGGGTATGCAACCCTAAATAATCTCGTAAGCTTTTCTATTCTGCTCTTTAAAAAAAGGCTGTGTATGTACACCCTCTTCTTCCTATGGACTACCTAAAAAATTATGCATTTTATCCTTTTATCATGATTTAAAAAATGGTCTTCTTGTGAAATACATAAACATTTTGATTCAATATTTTTTCACTTTATATTTCACTAGATCCTCTAAGACCGCTACACTAACCACCGGACTACAACGTAGCTCAACTACTATTATTATGTATTTTGATAGATTGCCATATGCATATATTATGAGAATTAATTTGTGTTGTGTTTTCAAGTAGGTAATAATACAAAAAAAATACATTTTTATTATGTCTATAAAAAATCTCATAGTGCTGAACCCCTCAAGTAAGTTTATATTTCCATTTAAGTATTTTCAAAAAAATATGTATGTTAATGCATTTTAAATCAATTTAACATTTATATTAAGTTACAAAAAAAAAGTTCATGTGAATATCCTCGGGTATTGATTAAAATACGTCAATTTGATTAATAGCCTAGTAAGTGAAAAATTATGTATTTTTGAAACATTAATAAACTTCATATCAATAAAGATTATTTATTCCTAGTCGTTACAATCGGCGGGTATGTATGAGGAGATGCATGAACGTGAAAGTGGCGAAGAATGTTTACAAGGACAGAGTGGTGTGGCGCTCTATTCTCTCTGCCTACTCCTGCGAGGAAGCGGCGTGATGGTTAGTTAGTTAGTTTTTATTTATTCCTCTCATTCTTGCAATTTATTTGTTTCATTCAGATAGTTTCTCAGATATTTTTCGGTCGGTTCGAATGGTCAACCTCGATAATTATGAAATATCCTGTATTTATAATGATTATTTAATAATTATTTCGATGCATGAAATGCTTCAATTAACAACGACTTGCTTAAACAATCTTAACGCTTCCGGACTTGTAGAAACTCATGACTAGTAGTTTCGATTATTTTGACTTCTTGGGTAAGGCATTATTTTTATTGAATTTATTTGTTGTGTTACTGAACTTGCTAAGCTTGTTATTTGTTTTCCTAGATAAAAACAACACGAACATTTATGGCGTTAACAACCAAATAATGTTTCAAACAACATAAACATAAGTTTGCCCGTTTTCTGGGTAGAATACAAACAAGGGGATAATATTACAATATAAGCCTGTTCTAACATAGGATAGAAATGTCATTATTTTAAATAGCCTCAATGTCAACGCATTCCTCGTGCTATAATCCTCCTCCCCTTTCCTCCATTGCCACCCTATATCTCCTCTTCTCGTCTCTTCCATCACCGCTTATGGCAGTTGACATATCTCGAGAACTGCCGCAAGAAAAAAGTTAATCAAATAAATTCCTCGTTATATCCTTTTGGCACATCAAAGGAGCATTTTTTAAGGTTACAGGTTGTTTTAATAACCATTCTTTCGTTTATGAGAATTCCGTACTATATCCAGCAAAATTTTCGATGAAAATTTGCTTTACAAACGGTGTCATAAAAGAGGAATAATGACGTCATTACGTTATAATTTAGCAATGAAGGTAGGATGCCTCGCAGCCATTTTGAATGGCTAACACTTTGCAGTTACACAAAGTTATGTTAACAATTTTCCGACAGATATCGACTTTGCATGCAGATCATAGGTTATCACATAACACAGTTTGGTCTCTAATGATCCGGCGTTGGTAATATCAAAATATACATTGTAAAACATTCTTAAAATTGTACAAAATTAAAATTATATCATCATGAAAAATTTTTAAATTGGATTTTTAATGATTATTTTTAATTCAGTCGTTATTTATTCTGAAATTACCATACATTAAAGATTTGAGTATACCATGATACCGTATGAAAATATTACGTATTAAAAAAAAGTTTGAGCTTTAAATTTATTGAATCAAGTTTGAGCTTTAAATTTGATCATATAGCTTCTAAGCTTAAAAAGCTTAAATATATTCGAGTTTGGCTTTAAGTAAATCATACACCTTAATTTATTTATCCACGTGTAAAAAGTTCAAAGAAGTGGCGCCTTTCTGAATCTTGCCACACCACTGACTTTTAATGAATTTGATATTTACATATGTAGAACACATAAAATATTATATGTTTCGAGTAAGAATGATACTCATCTGATACGTGTAGGTTTTCTGAAACAGTTTTACTTTTCACCTGTCGATGAAAACATCTGTTTGTATTCGAAACTAGTCATGTGTAATTAAATAAAACTTATTAAGTGGTATTATACAGGTGTTAAATTTAAAAATAAAATAAATTATAAATACAATAATATTTATAATAATAAAATCTTTTAATAAATAAAAAAACTATTAACCATATGTTAAACAAAATAACATATGGTAAGTAGTAAACTAACATATTTCCTGAAAATTCCTTCGTTGTTGTCACCTTGGAAAGGCGATCAGAAGGAAACATCCGGGATCATACTGAAACTACCTTACTCCTCTATTTTTCAAGTAAATACTCGGTGAAGAGGAAAGAGGAGGTGTGACGTCTACCATAAACATGTGAACGTAAATAACGAAAGTTTAAAAAAATGTAATATAAGTCGTTTTTCGGGAAATATATTTGAGTATGGCAAAAATATTTTGAGGGGACTAATAAATAGTCAGTTTCAAAACAGTTGTTTGTAAGCTGAAAACAACAGTGCCATCAGAAAATTATTTGGTTTCCAATTGAATCACTTACATAAGAACTCTTTGTTCTTTTCAGTGTTATTATTCATAATGTCTGATAAGATATTCAGATTTCTTGGAATGTTTCACAAAAAATAACCTTGAATCAATTTCATACAGCCTACTGTAGTTTCATCATTGGAAAATACAAAATAAAAAGATTCAATGCTTTTTCTAAGCTACCCTTTATTTCCTGTTTACATTTGAAAAGAATACTATTGACCAGTACATCAATGTAAAACGTACAAACAAAAGGAATCGGATTATAGTTTCTGTCATAATTTAATGGCTGTTTTCAAAAACTAGTCAGTCACTTAGAATTGAAATTGTTTTGAATTGAAATATTCATGCAGGTTTTAATAATGCAAATATAAAATAAACGAATGAAATTCCGAGCATAGTTCAACATTTTACATTTATAACTAACATTTTTTGCTTTTATTTTCTATATGGCATAAGACCTACGTTCTAAGCTTTATTATTTACATCATTCACATGTCGTCAAATATAATTTATTCCACTTTGATATCTATGCCCGGGACTAACAGTCTGTTTTCATATTATCACGACTAAGCACTTTGATTCAATGTTGTATCCTGTCCAACTTTCACTTAAATGTAGATAGAAACAGAAATAAGAAAAAAAAGTTGACATAGTTTAACATGTTGAAGAGCTAATTGATAGCGAAGATTACTAAAAGGTGAACTTTTGAAATCTCCCATTTGTCTTATGCGCTTTTATAATATATTGCAGAATCGTAGGCCTGTTGATCACCGATTGAAAAAAATATGAATGAAGTGTGTTGCTGGCGACGCATATTGCAATTGATCAAAAATTCTACTGACTACGCTTTAGAACTGGAAGGTATGGGAGAAAGCTGACAAATCTGCATTGTAAGTGTTTAAAATATGGGTGTCTCAACATGAGACGGTCATCTGTTGCATTTTTTTTATATGGAAGAAGATAAAAGGCTTGGCATCTCAGGACTTGCATATGGCTGGCTTATATGATATCTTTAAACACTTGTATAACGTTCTTCATTCAGTCCTTTATTGATACTTCACAAATACGCATATTTTACAATTTTCTTTACTAATGGCGTCAAAACCAGCCATACTCCCAAATGTATTTAATAAAATAATCGTGTGACTCAAACTTCCATCTTTTTTATATTTAAAAAATACTATGGATGCTTTATCTAAAGTTGGGACACCTATAATACATTATATATCATCTGTAGGGTAAAAACTTTAGTGTCTTTGTAAAAATATAAAGATTGTTTTGAAGATTGCTGGAAGGTCACGATTCTTCATCACGACCAAGAAGGAGATTAATTAATGTTATATTTTTTAGTTTCCATTTTAATTAATTTTACAGGGAAAATTCAACGCAGTTTGCGGATAACCAAATATTGAAATTTATACATATGAAATGTTATACATATGAAATAAATTTTAAAGTATAACTTTTAATACTTGTAATGAAAACTTTTTTATTAAATTATGTACAAAGAACCTGGTAAAAGTTTCACAAAATAAGAAAATTGTTGACACGGGAACAGATATATTTAGCCTTTTACATTATAACACATAAAAACTTTTTCATATTTTTCCATTTTCTCAACAAAGAAGTAAAGGTAAAATTATGTTTTCATCTCAATAAAATCTCGCATCTTGGAAGCGTCATGAAAGAAATATCGAAGGTAACAGATATTCTTGAGTTAATGTGAAAACAGTTTAATGGTGAACTGAGTAGTTTTATAGAGTAGCTATAAATCAGTTGACATTGAAAATAAACTTATGTACTTCACGGGAAATAAGATTCCTGGGAGAATAAATGTGTGTATTTCTTACCATAGTTTATCAAGTGGTTTCATTGAAAAGATGTGAAGTATTATTATCTTTTATTTTTATTCTCATCTTCATCAAACGGTTTTTTTTTTGGTTAATCCTTTTTTCTCGATAAATTTCAGTTTTTGAAAAAAATACACCTACGTCGGCATTGGCTATATAACTGGGTATATACTGACTTAAGTATAAAAAGTTTTAATGTACTCGTATTTGAATTTTGATTTCCAAAATGCTAAGGTTCGTGAAAAATTATGTTTATTGATATATTGAGGAAGAACAATGTTTTGTTTGATATTTCCCATAAAAAATAAAAGAAAAAATCTCACAAAATACAACTATAAAATGAACGACATTCAATTATTTAAAATTGATTGGAAACAAAGTAGAATGGAATTCAAGTAGTGTAGTGGTAAAAAAATTTTGCTACCGTGTACGATATCCCGGGTTCGATTCAAATTTACATTTTTTCTCAAAACTCACGATAACATACTCTCAATACCACAACAATAAAACAACAAAAAAAACTTAGATGAAGAAATAACTAATTAACTGTTTACAGGATGAATGCCATTTTTTCATTGGTTAAATGAAAAACCTTTAAAAAGTTTTTTTTGAAAAATTAATTTTCAACCTGTTTTATTGATGAACCTCAAACAAAAAATACATATCTTATAATAAAGTAAAATTTATTTTACTCTTTATCCAACATAAATTAAAAACCGTTCGCATTTTGTTTATTTTGATACATAACTCTACCGTGAGTAAATTTATACGACCACGACTGATTGACTATGTCTTTGGGTCGCATCCTCATTTTGAAAAAAAAATGTGGGTGACACCAAAGCCTCCAATATGTGGTATCATAAAAGGAAACCAAACAGGATACAGGATGTTGTGGCGAGTGGGGGTTGCGGTGAAGGGTGGACCATTCGTAGAAACAAATGCTTACCACCCTTTACCCTCTTTCGCCCCCCAAACCCCACAAACGGTGGCTCTGTATCTCTGACGACGTGATGAGAAAACGAATTTCTGATTTCATACAATATAAACAGATTAAATTTTATTAAATTTCAAAACATTTAGACAAGTAAAATATATATATATATATATATATATATATATATATATATATATATATATATATATATATATATATATATATATATATATATATATATATATATATATATATATATATATATATATATATATATATATATATATATATATATACATATATATATATATATATATATATATATATATATATATATATATATATATATATATATATATATATATATATATATTTATATATATATATATATATGTACATATTTAAACTTATATAGATATACAGGTATGTGTGCTCGTATATCTATATATGTATTTATTATTTTTATTCAATCATTGTTCAATTATTTATAGAAAATGTGACAACTACAGTATTCTCGTTAAATAATTTGGATTATATAGAAATATTCTAAGACAACAAAACCTTTCAAGCTGAAATCTACTCATTTATATTTCAATTTATTCTCGAAAATTGTCGTGACCGGTTCTTAATTTATATTTATCTTTTGATTGATTCCGTGTTCACATTGAATTTATTTAGAAATCTCAATTACTTTCGACTGATTTCGATTCAATTTATTTATTTTGCAGGATTTATAAAACTAAAAAAGTTACTTAAAAAATTAAATCCCCATGGACACGATAAAAGTTTTGAGATAAAAAAATTTTTATGACGGCATATAAAGAAGACTTTATTAAATATTTATTGTAACAGCAGACAGTTGGTACAATTCCATATTGAATTGTTGGGTAATATATCCAAAACAAAACAAGGTTTGTTGGATTGAATTCTACATTATTTATGTCTATGTTAATACGTTTTATTATTACGTATACGTATTGAGATATCCATAAATAAAAATAGAATTCAATCCAACAAACCTTGTTTTATTTTGGATATATTACCCAACAAGATTTTTTACTTGATGGTGGCGTATTTTATCAATGCAAAATAAAACAGTCTCGTTTTGAGATAAAATTCAGTATATTTCAACAATATTTGAACATTTAATACGATGTTCATATTCGTTATATGCCAAATACAAAAAAGATTTTTATACATTAACATTTTTTGTATAAACCACATTTATAATTAAAATCAAAACATGAATGAATGATTTCCTTTGTACCTTTATTCATCACTATTTACTAAGCAATTTATGGTCTTTATCGTATAAGTGATTCAGTAGAATACAATTTTGTGGTTATATTGTTATTATTATTACTAACTAACTAACTAACTAACCATCACGCCGCTTCCCCGCAGGGGTAGGCAGAGAGAATAGAGCGCCACACCACTCTGTCCTTGCAAACATTCTTCGCCTCTTCCACGTTCATGCATCTCCTCATACATACCCGCCGATTGTTACGACTCCTAACCTGACCACTTTCAAGTATTTGGCATACCTGATCGTGCCATGTTTTTCTCGGTCTTCCTCTGCTTCTTTTCCCGCTAACATTCGCCTCATAAATTTGTTTTACCGTTCTTTCCTCACTCATTCGTTCTACATGTCCAAACCATCTCAACACACCTTTCTTAATTTTATCGATAATGCTTATCTCAGCTTTGCATTCTTTCCTTATTTCACTATTCGCACATCTATCATACATCGTTTTGTTACACATTCTTCTGAGAGATCGCATTTCGACTGCATTCAGTCTACTTTCATCATTTATTATTATTTCAATACATTATTTAATGTTTAATTATAAAACACATATATTTACCAAAATGTTAACAAAAATATTTCGATAAACATTTACTATTTGTTTTGTTGGTAAATATGAGTGCAGACTTGAAAGGTTTTATAGCTAACTCGAGTCCGTACAATCTTCTATTGAATAGCGAAAACAAACAGAAAACACGTTTCGCTTATATTGAACTGTGTTCTTCTACTGGTTTGTATGATGTTCACGGAAGTTTCGCAATGTGAATTGAACCTTCGACGAAACGATCTTAGAAGAAAGTATCAAACATTACTATCGCACTATTCGACTTTAGAAATTTTATGTGCAGAGCGCATTATCTTTTACGAGTGTCTGCATTCAATTCGGATATGGTGTAATACAGAAATCTTCAAGTCATATCCCTAATTTGAAATGAGACCACCGCAGCGTGATGGAGAAATATGTACATTTCGTGTTCGATGGGAGAAAATAACGATCCACGTCAATGATGGAATAAAAATCGTTAAAACATGTGTACAAAAATTTCTTCAAAAATCTGTCGATGGTCAGATAATGTATCCGGTTGAAGCAATAAAAAATATTTTCCCGCTTAGTCGGAACATGCTTCCGCCAAGAAATGTCAGTTTGGTTTTATTTTTATTGATATTTTATAATGAAATTCCATTTTTACATTTACTCCGAGAAAAAAAATGTATTACAGCAAAAAAAACTGAGGTTCAAAAAAAAACATTCTAATAACAAGTACTTAAAGATGTTTTTTCTTTACTTATTCCTTACTCAATAATTCCAAAATCATATCGTTTTTATAAAAAAAAAACCTTTAGAAAAAATGTCCATTTCAAAATTCCTGTATAAATAAAGTTTACTGTATTTTATGAATCAACAACATAAATTCAAGTAAACCAATCAAGAGATTTCTTATTTTAATTGTTTTTTATTTTTTTCGGTATTTTAATAATTTTAGCTGTGAAATTGATATTGACGAGAAATGTCAATTATGTAAATATTATTTAAGTACTCAAATTTTAAGTGAAACCTATTTTGTTACAGGCATTTTAAAATTTGTTTACAAACTCTGGTCAGAAAGTTAATTCAATAAGCGTACTTTAAATTCATAAGGCATTTGAAATTGAATGTAGCTCTTTCAAAAGCTTAAATTACATTTCTCGTTGCCCTTAATAAAGTAAATATGTACTTAATTATTTTATGTTAAAAATAATTGACCCAGCCCTAAAATAGATAAAACCTATTTAAAAAAAAAAAAAAATTACTTTAGTTAATGATGATTATAGTACTTGACAACGGACACTGCAATAGAAATACCGCACTGAGAATGATACATATTACATGATCTGGTCTAAAATTTGTCTTACCATGAAAAGTTTCGAAACAGAAATAAAATCGTAAATACATTTGTTTCCTTTTCACATTGAAATAGTACATAAGGCACCGCATTGGGTCAGTGCTATGCTAACTTGATTATATGAAGACTTGGTGACCCAGTTTCTAAGATCTGAGAGTGGAATATATTTGATAAGATGCAGATGTTGTGAGAGATATAACTACTCAAGGAAAAGATAATAGAAGAGGAATCGCAGGTAGGAAAATGAAAAAGAAAGCGATGGCATAGTTGTACTCATACACACTTGCGAAAAATGGAAGCATTATGAATTCATTATTTTATCGAGTCATTATTATAAATATATAACTAGACGATACTTCTTCTTACTAATAATGAGTTGGTTATTTTGCTATAATAACAAAGGATATTTATCATAATTTGTTTCCTAATAAAATAAGTTTATTATACAACGCCAACACCTGCCTTAGCAAACATCAAGTGTTGTAGTTGTTCTAGCATTTTAGTTCGATACCAAGGTGCCCATACATACATAACACATAAAGTTAATTATTTTCTCGTTGTTTCTAATCAGAAGTCCCAAGACTCATTAGCTTAAAAGCAGCGTAATAATGATACATTACAATAAGCGTACTCCTTGTGAGGCACGGTGTGGAAATTTTACCAATTTAAACAGCGGTATTGTCCTTTGAGAATGTAAAGTTTTAATTGTAATCGTGATGAATACAAGTTAGGTACTGTGTGTCATAGCGGTGAATGCATAATTCTAAAAGTTCTCACGATAAAAGTTAACTTGCGGTAACGCGATAAAACTTGGGATGGAAATGACAAACCGACTCAACCGACCCGACCTAGATCTAGTTACAAATAAGGATACATCTGTATGTTGGAATATAAACCAATTTCAGTCTGTTTTCCTGGCTTTCTGATGAATGAAAGTCTGATTTCCTTTACATCATTGGGCGTGGAAAGAGTTTAAAAAGAGGATTCCGCAGTTGTACCAAATTTGATCGATGTAGTATAGACACCTTAATATTGTTAATTTTACTAAGAAATAAAGAAAGGTATGTTGATATATTATAGTTTGGAGATGCGGATAAAAAAGTGGAGAGAGAACGGTTAAACAAACTTATGAATGTTAGATAACTAAGAAACAGACGAAGACTGACATCTTAGAACAGTATTGTAAAACTTTGGAAAGGTTGAATTTACTTCGGCAATTGAAAAAAAAGACAAATATGTATGTAGCAATTGGCTCACTGAAATTAAGAAATACATCAAAACTTGAATTTGATGAAAAAATCGATTCAATAAGTGGAATTTAGTGCATTCACAAAAACCAAGTTTAAATAATTAAAAACAATATTTATTTCTCTCTTATAGTTTAATTATAATGATAAAAAATATTTGTGTGTCACTGAGACCATGATGTATCGGTTCATAAATATTTGCTTATTGAGTTTAAATAACTTGGTTATTATTAAGTTGGGTAAGTCATTAGCAATTTATAAAAATTAACCTTTGATAAATAAACAACTGAATTTAATTACAAGTCCACTTTTGAAATTATTTCCATTGTAATTCATTTGTCTTAATTCTCTTTTTCAAAATTTTTATTTTTGTACAAATATCAGACCGTAATAATTTATTTTATTGACCTGATGATGAAATAATTATTCGATAACCGATAGTTATAAATTAGGGTTCATTAAAGTGGTATTACACAAAGTGAACGATGAATGATAAGGAGAGTGTTATATTGATATACCATAAAGTTAACAATGCTTTTAAAATACAAAATATAAGATCAAGTTTTGCTAGTTTTTTTTTAAAACATATATATATATATCTATTTCAATGATCAGTTTAAAAAAATGTATTGGTAATACAATAATAGCGCCGAGTAGCAACCAGTAAAATGATTACCAGACAAATAGATTAGGGACAGGCGGTAAGTCGTCCCTCTGAGACGATACCTCGCAGGAGTGAACTGTCTGGAGTAGTTAGGGAAGTTGAGCACTTATGTGAGGTATATGTGTGACAAGGAAGCCCGTGCCTGAGTAACAAAAGATAAGCACGTAAGTGCGTCAATAGGTATGGGATCTTAGCTGATACAATTAGCGGCAAGTTTCCTAAATGAGCGGCTTCCAATTAAACTCCTATAGATATAGTTTACCTGGCGCTTACTAACGAAAAGGAAGTTCTTCCCTAATGTTGTTCCACAAATGTCGGCGCTGAGCGTATTACATTTTCTGAACACTAACGAAACAATACACTCTTTATGAAGCCGTTCAAAAGTGTAGCAAAGTTTTCTTAAACTATTTAGCTGGCGCTTTATTAGAGTTTCAATTCATAAAATAAACGATATTAAAAACACTTTTCTTGTGATTTAAACAGTTGTTTTATAATGAGGGCATTTATAAAAATAGTTTTGTAAATTTAAAATACAGTGCGTCGTTTTCGATGAATATGTTAAAAAAGGCTGTGGTCGCGTTATAAGCGTCAATCAGCGGAGACAGACAAAGGATAAAATAATGCATGGGATATTATACTGATGCTCAAACTCTAACGATCACCTTTTTATTGGATTTTGGATTGAAATAAGAAAAAATATGAAAAATAAAAGGTTGTTTATAAGGTTAAAAAAAATATATTTTACCGATACCAATATTTATTTCGAAAAATAGTAAACTTTTTTTCAAAATAATAAATACGATGTGAATCGATAAGTTATTACCTACATGATTTTCCAAATGTTATTGAAAGATGAATCGAAAAACTGTTTGATTACATTCACTGGAAAACCTTGTTTATGCTTGCAGATACTTACCTTTACATGAAAACATGTATTTGGTACAAAAAACAAATATTAATAATCAAACTCAAAACGTACCTACCTGCTTTATATGGAGAAAAAGCAGTTTTCATTGTAAATGTGAAACCAAATGACAAAATTCTTTGTGTAACTTATTTTTGTAAATATTAAAATCAGGTTTCAAGAATTTTTAATAAGAAAGAAAGAAACGTTTTTAGCTCTGTAAATTGTTCATTTAATCAAAATATTTTATTATTCTTTAATATTGAAGAAATCCACAGCGAAGAAATTTAATAATGATTGTTACAATTCAACAGAAATGTACCAAGTATTTTGACTTTATTGAAATTGATCTTGCAACAACATTATGAACTTGGATATACGTCGTTTTGCGATGTCATCCTACTTTTACGTTAAGGATATCCTGAAATATGGCGTAAGTAAGACGGTCACATATACATATATAATAAGAGAGATTTAATTTTTTCCATTTGGGAAGCAAATAACTTAAGAATAATATCTGGGTTGACCTCGAGATTTCTCTCGGTGTCGGAGTGAATCTATCTATTCATCTAGCTCAAGAACAAGCTCACGAAATATAAAACAATAAAGGCATCTCCATAATGCGACATAAGTATATTTTCCGCGAGACGTGCCTAAAAAACGTACAAAATTTGGTAAAATCTAAAATCTGTGAAAAAATATTCTTTCCTTGTCTCTTAAAATATGTTTACAGAAAAGAATTTTGTAGAATTGTATTTACCATCTTGCAGTTGTATATTCTGTTTCTTTCCTCCCCTTCTTTGTAAATTTCTTTTTACCTCTTTACGCTCATCCTTTCTAACAAAGTTAATTAAAAAGCTAACTGAACGTTTTGTGCCACAATTTCTTTATGTAGGTTCTAGAGATCGAGAAAATATGTTTTTGCGGATGCAGGAAGGCTGGTATAATTTAGCATAATTATTGTTCCGGAGCCTAAACAGAGAGAACAGTGACAACAATTTTTAACTGGAGGTTTTAAATCTCCCGACAGCTGGCCGCTGAAAGCCACCCTCATCTCCTCCAGCCTTATCTCTCCCTCCCCCACCCGACCTGAAGTAATAATATTATGCTAAGCAGAGCGACTTTTACTGGATGTGATTTTAGGGAGCGAGCGCTCACTTGTTGAGAGTGTATTTAGCGACGCCTGGCGCCGTTTGTTTAACCCTTTATCCTCTAGAGGTGTCGATTCATCGGAGTCTTGTGTACTTAACACGATTTTGCAGTTGCTGATTACCTATAATAAAATATATTGGCGCTTTATTAGAATTAAAAAACTCCATTTTCACAAGGGAAAAATAATTTCACCCTTAAATACTGTGCATATTGTAATAACTAACAAAATTGTTAATATTTATTATAAATTATGCTGCGCAAATTATATACTTTCTTTGATTATTAATGCGTATTTAGAGAAATCTAACGAAATATTCATTTACAAATTGAAGTTCATGCACACGTATTACGCGTGGATTTTTTTATTATTATTATCTTACAATAAGTAAGTGTCATACATGTTTACATTTTTCTTCATTCTTCCAACACGATAATAATTTATCAAGTCGATGCGGAGTTTTTTTAACCTTCAATTATATTATTGCAAGGTCATGAGCCAAGTTTTGTCCTCCAATGATTTATTAAATAAATATTCGACGTTTTTTTTACCTTCTCGGGAGTCGGGCCCGGAACCCTCCGTGTCATAACCAAATACGACGACCACCTTACTATTGAGGCACCAGTTTACATAGATATATTATAACTATTTGAAAATGCAGTAGCAATCTTTATTTACAGTAACTTTATAGTTTCGTAAATATTGATTCATTGATTCCAAAATACAGTACTTACATAGTACGAAATAATGCTTATTAAGGTACTCATACACATTACCAATTTACAACACACACAACCTTGTTTAAGAACGAAATGCAATCTAAAATATCCTAGAGATTAAAAAAAATATTTTTAATGTCAAAATCTCTTGTATTTGATTCCCCATAATTAAGGTATATCATTGCCCTTATCTTTATTTTTATTTGTAAAATAATATGTTTTACATTTAACAAATTAACTTTTATAGTTTAAGGTTTCTGTAAAACTTTATTCTTTCTTCACTGTTTATATTTCAACGCTCTCCAATTTTATTTTATGTTTTACACAAATCTTCATACAGGCTTAACTTAGGCTATGACCATTTTTCTCGATAATATTTAAAATCAAAATTGTATTCTTCGAATATCAATACCATACTATTTTTTTATTATTATTTGATTTTGCATTCAATTTAAAAAAAAACTTGTGCTGTTCTTAAAGAAAATAGTTTTTCATTTATTATTTTTTTATTAATCATATCTGCACGATGAATCAAGAAAAATGTATTATTCTCTTTAGTAATTTTCCACCTCACTATTTTACAATATGCTCCTGGGAAAGTGAGTTGAGGTTCCCGTGCAGGGTATAATTTTTGGATTATATTTGCATTCTCTGTGGAAGGAGCTCTTGCCTACAATACACGAGTGGTTATATCTTCTTCCAAAATACATGTATTATACACTTCACCCTTGTGAATTCGTATATTCATATGTACCAACTCAAAAGAAAATATGGGCTTTTAACGAAATTCCCCTGGTAATCTCTAAATTTGATATTAAGCTGTGTAATTGTTCTATGTTGTTAAAATTTTCCGTATTCTCATGTTTTCTCACATATATGGAAAATATGTACTTATCTTTGTGTGAGTGTATAAACGAGTATTATATGTTTCGGAAATTTCGGTCCGTTTTACAGTAGAGGATTCTGGTGGCTTCAAACCTTCAAATCTGGTCGTCATTTTTTAAGTAAGCTCAGCAACTGTCAATTAAGTTAAAGTTGCATATGTTTGTCATTCAAATAACATTATTTGTTTTATCGGTCTTCAAAATAACGATTTTCATTGTAAATTGGAATATTATAGGTAAACTCTGCTTTTCTGTTTTAATTGTAGATGAGGCGAGACTTTTAGAAGTTTGACAATCATCCTGCATCTTATAAATTATGCAAAATATGGCAAAATCGCGTAAAAGACCAAAAATTTGAAGAGGATTTGAAGGGTTGACTCAATGAAGATCTAACTCAAACACTTAAACAACTGGCAGAAGCATTAAAAATTAGTAAATGTATACGTTGGTATACTTCCAACCGGTGGTAACGAGCATGTTGTCTTCTTCAGGGATGGATATATACTTACGTATCCATTCTTGAACAAACCAAGGAACTTGGAATAATAGCACCACAAATAAAAGAGGTTAAAAACAATGCTTGCATTTGATTTCTTTTATGCACTATATTTTAGTTCATTAGTCAAAATTTCGGATAACAATATAAAAAAAATACACAGAAAAATAAAATTTATGTTTTAGTTTTGAAAACTTTTATCACAATTGAAATAACAAATGAAATAAACAATGTTTCCAAATACACGGATTTCTAAAGTTTGTTACCAAAGAGTCAGTCTCCAGATTGCGGCACATCTCGCCATGGCGGCGTCGCTTTACCCGGCTAGGGAACCTGCCCAGACTTCCCAGGTGGGCCATTCCACGGCCCGAGAACCACAAGATAGCTATCACAAACCAAACTCTGTTATGCCGAATCACGTAGATTTAAGACGTGACATTTTATTCGTATGCTTGACGTATTAGATAATAAATCATTTTTAATATAAAATATTTTTTTATTGATAAAAGCGAAACACGAATTTGATTCGCGTTTAAATATTTCCAATCATCATAATTTTTCTTCTAATTCTCATGATGCGCTGCTTCGCAATGAAATTTGGGAATCGTTGTGAAAATGTTTACCTTCTCTTTAGGCTCCCTAAATAGCGACTATTCGTCCAATTTTTTCAGCTTGGATATACATTTTTATCCTATGTTGCGGTGATTTTTGACATTAGATCTTAAATTTTTGGATGGTTTTCCCTTCATTAGTAGAAAACAAACTTTATTATTCTATTTTGTACGGTGTCTATGACTTCTGTTCATTTTCCTATGCGTGTTCATATATATAAGATATATCCCATTCTTTACTCAGTAATTTAACTAAAATTATAATTTTTATTGGTAAATTTTACAATTTACAATTTGAAATTGCCCTCAAAAATAACCACACTTTGGGGTTGAAAAAAAACCGTGTGAAGTAATTTGTTTAAAAACAATAAGCCAAATTTATTATTCCAAAGCCATGAGATGATAAATGACAACGTGAAAAATGTGTATCATTTAAAATAATAAACAATGATTTTCGACAAAATTCAAATCATATTTTGCTTTCTGAGTATAATCTTTTTTTTACATAAACTTTGGTTAAAATACTGAAAAAAAAATGCGTCGTAAAATATTTACTCGTACAATATAAAACCTCTTTGTTTTCTAAAATTACACCAAACCAAGGTATTATGATATAAATTAAATATTTTATATATTTCTACAATATCAATAGAATACGGTTTAGTATATCAATATTCCCAATATACATTTGACTTAAATACACAAATTGATAATTCATTTTTAAAACGTGTTTTATTTTGTCCTAAAGGAATGAAATACGTATTGAAAAAGCTAATTATTTATTATGTAAAATAAAATTTCGCAGTCACTGTTGAAAATAAAACATATTTTTGGGTTAAAATGTGTATTATTCCATAAAACCGATGTTTTGGCCACAATTATACGTGCTCTCTTGAGAGCTGAAATTTTAGTACCACGTCGTCCTGGCATAATGGCGTCCAAAACGTTGTGGGACAACACGGTTTTATCTTTAAATTATTACAATAAACATTTTAAAGTAATACAATTGTTTTGAAATCTTTTCGAAAAACTGTATTTTCATTATGCAAAATACAGACATTTTCTTACTTTTACCACCCTTACTGTATGACTGGATCTTATTCCAACCCAATTTTTATATGAAATTATAAGTTTCAAATCTTTCAATTTTAATATAAAAAATTATAACGGGTTCAATTTAGTGAAGTTTATGCTGACAAATTCCTGATTTGCTTCACTTCGGTGTTTTTACACAAACCTTTTGTTGATACAAACATTTTGCTGAAATTTGAGTAATGTAGTTGTCAATCATGAGTAGAATGATGAATGAAACAATGTGTTGAAAGTGCTTGCATAACCCAAACTCTATCAAATTTTGAGTCTTTTATATGCCTACATTTCCACATTTCCATCGCAAAAGGTTTATCTTTGGTTCAGATATCAATAAAAATATAGGTCAAAAAGCATGTTTTACTAAAATTCACTGTTTGATGATCAAGGCGAGTCCCCTTCCTGTAATGTCCATGGTCATGCCGAATCTGCCCCAACTCTAAACGTAGTAGGTAACCTACTAACATACAATAGTTCTACACTCGACAGGACAAGATAATTCATGCGGGAGGATTTCGGTTTATGACTGTGATTCTAACTGTCATTTTTCTTACTTACCTATATCACTTTTGTACGAAGGGAAATCATTCCGACCGTAAGTAATTCAAAGTGACTCACGTTTTGCCTAGTAATAATTGGCAGTGATTCTACACACATTTCATTGTCAGGGCGAGTTTTCAACTAACCTTTTGAAGCAACTGAGGTTTGTAATGAAAAATCACACTTGTTTAATAAAGAAATATGCCAACACTGGGGTTACGCTATAACAAGTTTGCACGCAAAGTAAGCATCGATTTACTTAAACAAAAAGCCGTAAATATTTTTGGGAATTCTTTATTATGAACGGAAGTTACATGGTATAATGGCTCGGTCACGATGCTAGCAGCAATTATGTTTTCTGGATCAATATATAAGTTTTATTTAAAATTGAGATAATATCAATTTATAAGAATTAAGTTTGGGAGTATTAGATTTACAGGGCTTAAAACCTATCATTAACTGACTTATGTGATCATTTTATACACTCGTGTGACGTCTACTAATTTGATCGAACAAACTTAATTTTTACTCATAACATTTCATTTCTTTCAAGAAAAATAAATTAAATCGTTATTTGAATATGAATTCATTCATAACTTACATATTTTGAAAATGTTTGTTAATAGAATAAATTGGTCAGTAAATTTTAAAAGTGCAACTTTGAATGACTGAAATAATCAACTTATCAACTTGTATTTTCATAAGTCGTCTCATTAGATAAGTACCTACATAAAAGTACCTTTTTTAAACTTACCGCGTTTCTTTTTTACGTTTTTGTCAAGGTAATCAATTAATATTTCAATTTCTCATTTTTCAAATTTTGTTACCTTATTTATTTTACAGATGTCGATTTTTTATAAACTATCACTTCTTGTTTGATTATAAAATTTTATACCTGAAATAATACATATTAAATATGTTAAAATAACAAAGAAATAACTAGTCATTTTAGTCATGGATAAATATTTAATTTTATTATCTTATCTATACTTAGTACCATTACATTAACATAGTTAATTAACGTCGTTTTGGTGTGATGTTTACCCTTCCCTCTCCTTTTTCCTCTTCCTTACTCCTAGAAGATACTCCTCGGGGTACTAATTAACGTTGCGTACCCAAAACAAACAATCCTGTCACATATACGCACTTAATTCACAAGATGTTTGACGCTATCACTAATTCCGCCTCTGTTTCTAACCAAAATGTTAATTAAATCTAATTCTGCTCACCTTCCACGCGCTTCTGATCCAAGACTGCTTTGATATTGTGCCACTGTACCACAGTGTGATTTCAAACCATTTGTCCTCACTTGAAATTAAATCCATTGAAGTTTTGCTTTGTGATTGATTCATTTTGTAATAAATTGATCGGTACTATAATATACTTGAGTATCTCGTATAATTGTAAAAGGGTAGAATTACCTCCTTAGAGGTGCTAACCTAGGGGGGTGATACTGCCCTAGAGACCACCCCCCTGACTGCAAATTCAGCAATGTTAACAGTCCTTTATTAGGTATTTGATCGAAACCACTTGAATGGTGGCATTTGGTGATTTGACTTTTACGCTTTTGATCTTCTGACGATAAGTTCATAACAAAAATAGAGAATTAATGAATCTTCATTCATGTATCCTACATTAATCTATTTTAAAATCATATTTGTGACGGTAAGTTATCTCCTGTGCTAAAAAGTAAGAGTGATTGAATCTGATCGTGTCATATGTAACAATTTATGTTCAAATTTACATCTATCATTTAATGGTGTATCCGCAATTTTTATTATGAGTAACATTACGTAATTTTGCATAACTTAACCTTTATTTATTGTAGGTTATTTTGTTTCTGAAAATAACAAAAGAATAAAAAGATTTCACAAATACAATTGAACACTTGTTATTGCGTGGATAGTATTGTAATAATTGACTCATATTTTGCTTTTTATCGATTCCTGACGTAATATCATATTATTGTAAGAATTATTGTATATTGATAGTCATCGTGAAAGATATGAAAAAAATAGCTAAATATTTAATAGCAAGAAGGGGATTCTTTAGGAATTATACCGTCAGTAGCTCGAAACGCGAAAAAATGTTTTATCCGCTGATTTTGATTTATAGTAGGCAAACCATTATGTCTAGATTTTATTGTTTCAATATTTTTTTAAACCTTTACACATATAAAAGCGATCAATTATCATTTTAGGATAGTTCATTATTGATAATAATTTCATAAACGATATTTGATTTTTACATATTTTTGTTCCCGCGCATTTGGAGTCTATATAAAAATATGTGTTCCATATTTATTTGCATTAGACAAGCGCTGTGGCGTAGTTACGTAGACGCTCGACTGCAAAACTGGCGTAGCGGGTTCGATTCCTGCCAATTGCAAGATGAATTCAAGAAAAAAAAATTCTATTGGACATACTACTGATCGAGCTTCGTTCATCGCAGGATCCGTATTATTATTTCAGGTAATATTTTTACAAATGCGACTGGAGTCTTTCAAATATCCTCTTTTGGACTATTCATATTTATTAGATAATTTAGATGAGAAAGATTAACCATTGCATCATTAATAGATAAATATAAAATACATTCACTTAATAAAAATGTATTTGAGAGGAATTGCACTAAAACTTTGTATCAAATTATTTATAAGATTTTGAGAACGAAACAAAGTTGATAAATTGATATTAGTAATGTTAGTAAATAACCACTCACCGACTACTTCTGTCTACCGGTTTCGAGACGTACCCGTCTCTTCGTCAGGACATACACTACAATTTAACAATCATGCGAACAACACTACACCACACCCACTTAGTACTATTCACATACACTATCACTACACATGCAAAACATGCAGAGCGAGTTGTTAGTCCCACCATGCTTTTGGGAAACTGTTTCCCAAAAGCATGGTGGGACTAACAACTCGCTCTGCATGTTTTGCATGTGTAGTGATAGTGTATGTGAATAGTACTAAGTGGGTGTGGTGTAGTGTTGTTCGCATGATTGTTAAATTGTAGTGTATGTCCTGACGAAGAGACGGGTACGTCTCGAAACCGGTAGACAGAAGTAGTCGGTGAGTGGTTATTTACTAACATTACTAATATCAATTAAAATGTTTGACCACAAAGTAAATGCTTTGAATATAAATAAAGTTGATAAAGTTTGTAAAAATATTCATGACATGAAAAAGTCCAATGTAAATTTAATAAAGCTTATAAACATGACAAAATTAAAGAAGAAATAATAAATGTTATACCAAATATAAACTACGTTAACTTTACTCCTAGTTTGTTTTTATGATGTGTCCACTAATGAGTCAAATCTTTTCGTTAAAATGAAAAGATGAATAATGTAAAGATTCTAAATAAGAGTCGCCGTTTGCCGACAAAGTGAACAAAGCTGAAAGAGGTGGAGCGTGAAAGCCTTTTCAGGGAGGAATGAAAGCCTTCCCAGTGGGTCCATCACACGAAGCCTTAAAACGTTATTACCGGAGGGACGTGTCGGGTGGGACGAAGTTTAGATCCTCTCGCAGCTCTATGGTAGGTCAAATCTTTACGGTCTTATCGGACAATATTGTCAGGGTGACGAATCGGTGAAATATAAGCAACAGATTCACAGAATCGTAGACGTAGAAAATTGCCAAATGTGTTGTGAGACGATTTATGTATGTTGAAATGAAAATATATGAATGACAATATCTCGAATCATACTTATTATGAGTTTAAAAACGCCTTCAGGGCGTTATTTTCGGAATAAAAACATCCAAAATAAAATTTGTCATCGAATATACAATATTAATTTTAAAAAAAACAAATTTTAAATTTTTCGATATTTACTTCTGTTCTATCAATGAAAAAAATTTTTTACTATTATATTCTTTTACAAAAATGTTATATTAGTAACATAAGTATTTAACTGATATTATTTATATAAAATTGTGGCAAAGTGGGTTCGAATCTTGAAACCCTGGGACCATCCCGACATTAACATTATGCTTGTGTTATTTTTATCGTTTCCGTTTTCATTATCGTAGATCAAATTCAGTTCGGATAACTATCATAGCTCAGAAATGGGAAAAAACTCAAAATATGAAAACCCAAGTTATTCCCAACCATCAACTCAATACACGCATTGCAAATGATGTTGAATTAATTTAAAATATAATTCTACTGCTTTTATAGCGTACGCCACTGAGCATTTTTCATTCACTTACCCTATTTAAAATACGGTGACTGCGCCAAGTTTATGTCTTTAACAGTTTGTTTTTATTAATCTTTGGTTACTTATAAGATGCACTATCTTATCCACTGGGTTTGATTCATGGTGTTTGCAATTCTGCGTTTAAATTTAAAAACCAAAAAACATGTTTTAAGATTAATTTGTTTTCATTTAAATTTTTGGTATATTATTACTCTTAAATACACTAAAAAACAGTAAAAATTTAAATAATTAAACAAAAGAAATATGAATTCATTACACTTGGGTCTGTTTTTATGCGGATATTTTTTATGCGATTTTGAAGTTATACAATTTTCAAATGTAATAGAACCAATCCCTTATTTTTGTATATAGTTCAAGTCTTTTTTAATGCGAATTTGCATAAAAAAAATCTATTGTGAAAATAATGTTTCTTCCACCCAACACGATAGCTTAATTCACTAGATCAGGGCATTTTTTCCACTTTTAAAACAGATTAGATTAAGAACACTTATCAACATATACTAGATTAACTAGAGAATGAGACATTAACTGTACCTGAAGTTTGGAAAAACAAACAACTCCTGGGTCCTTTGTTTACTTAAAGCATTCTCACCGTACACTTCATAAAATTTTCGGTAATTTATGAAACGTTTTTACCTTTTAATAGTAAAAACGTCTTATATAATCAATAATTTGTTTAAATATAAAGTTTTACAATTTAGGATATATGTGTAGAGAAGTAATATGAATATTATTTTATTATTTTTTGAAAATTAGTATTATTTTTGGTTTTGAGCAAAATTTTGTACTTTTTTTTTGTTGGTAAATACCGTCTCAGGCAATCATTCCTTTTATGAAATTCTACTGCACATTTTTAAATGTAATATCATAAAAGTACTTCTTAAAGTCAATATATTTACATTTCTGTTGAAAAGGTTTTACTGTTTCTGAGAAAACCTTTACAGGGTAAATAAATAACAAAGGTTTTTCAGGAGTTTAAACGCAAACATAATATTAATAAAATTATGAATTTTTCAATGAAAATTTCTGTGCAGAATACGTTTTTCATACATATTTTAACTGGAAAATAATTTCATACTTTTAGGTTAAAATTTGAAAATGCAAAAAAAATAAGTGTCATAAATTTTAGATTTATCGCTGGTTTGATATTTTTTGTATTGCTTATTAAAAAAAATAAAAATACAAATTAAAATAATTTAGGCTTATTTTTTTTTTTTAGATACAACCCACAATCCATTTTTTACGAAATGTTGCTTGCAGGTGGGTGATAAAATTATAAGAATATAAAATATAAGATAAGATTATAAAAATATGAAATATGCCCCACAACACACCCTGAAAAAAAAACTTTTATCTTAGCTTTTGGTGGGCCAAACATTGTATGACACTAATTTTTCCATTTAACATTCATTGTACTTCTTCAGTTTTGTTATAACGTCAAATAAGTTTAAATTTAGTGATACATATTTTTCAACAACGTTTTACAATGATTGACTTAATTGACACACATGATTAAAAACAAATATGCTTTAGGTATTTTAAATGATGTCATCTGTAATTATGTTACATGTATAATACTATGAATTCACTCCTCGAATCTCCTCTCGATTCCAGCCATCCTTTCGTTATTCACCCCCTCCCCTGACATCTCACTACCCACTAGAACTGCGACTTGAAACTAACATCAAAAGATTACTGTCGGTTCATTCCTCTTTGAAGTTTGTATGAATCCTGCCACAATGCCGCATAAAGTGCTGCGGTCTTATTGTATGACGACAGAGTAAAGCTCTTTTTAGGCGTCATGTTGAATTGTACAAGTCAGCAAAACGCTAAACTTGTCGGAAAAGAGGCTAGGGTTCAACCTATGATTTCCTTCAGTACCTCATTTTTATTCCTATCGAAATTGAAATAGGTTATTTAAAGCTCTTTTTGAAGACAAAAGAGTATTTTTAAAGCTATACGTTCTTTTTTAGATACGTTGATAAGATTAAAGTTTATTTTATCTAAGAACAAAACTCATATTTTCTATCTTTAATCCCTATCACTATCAACTATTGCGTAGGATAAATGCGGGATTAACCAGATTTTTAACAATATAAAGGCAAGGTGATGTCATTGATAGTATACAGATAACGGTGCTTTATAAAAACGGGGACCTAAGAAAATATCACGAAAGTAAGGTCAAATACTTATATAATTTATAAATATATAGACTGCAGCTCTTAATTATTTTATAAATTTAAATTATTGTCAAGGTGTTCATAACCTTAATATTTATAAAAAGTTAATATCTACGGTGATTTCAATCCTTTCGCACAGCAAATGTAAAAATGTCTACATTTAACTCAAACACAGAAATTTCGTTAACAAAGACAAATAATTTCTCTTGCCATATTTTTTGCTTTCAAACAAGCCCCTAAAAAAATCATTTTAGTAGAGGAGTTGGGGTAAAATATCGCCCCAATCCTATGTTTTTACTTGAACTTTAAAAAATATTTTTTTTAAACATTGTTATGTTTTAAATGTATATTAAAGATGTTTTGATTGAAATTATTATTTTTATTTTATGAACATATTTTCTTTATTATATCTGTAGTTATAAGTGATAGTAACACAAAAATAAAAATTATAAAAATATTTAAACTGTTCAACCCAGTTTTCTACTTTAAGCGCGTTTATGCGCTTTCTAATGTCAGTATTGGCAGGTCGGCCATCAAAAATTGGAATGTAAAAGCGATTATCTTTGTGCTGATTTTTTAACATTGTAAAGTACTAATTATAAAACATGGAACACAAATTTACAAAAAATATTGACGTTTTACTTTTCTTAAAATGTTATGGCCTGCCGGAAACAGCCGTACGTATACCTCTTGGCACTTAAAGGGTAAAATTTTTCAAAATGTTATATTTAAAACACACGATATTGTATATTAAGAAATATACGTAAGAACATAGAAACCTGATTCCCTGAGAGAGAGTTGTCAAAATTGAAAACGGTTTTCCTTTTAAAGTCCTCTTAATAGTTAAGTGTTGATGATTTCATATTAAGATATTAATTTGACGAGTCCTAATCCTTGTTTCGGTGATTGCGAATATAATAGAAATTATTGCATGTGTGTGAGATTAATACCTCGGGGGATGAAGTTAGAACTTATCGAGTCGGTACGTGTTTCCAACTAGCAGAGAGGGTTAGGGGAGATCATCAAACTTCGAAGTTCGTTAACTGAGCATTATTTGTAATTGTGGGATTGCGTGATTAAAACTGATCAGCGATTTAAAGGTACATTACACAGCTTACAATGAACCCTTAACAGAATAACGTTTAATAAATGAAAGGATTTCTGTGCTTGTGGAATACGGATGCATAATTATATATTAATTACTTTAGTTTGTTTCTGTAAACAAAGTACACAATTCATTAAAATACTGAAAATGTTTTTTTCTATTTGTTATCGTTTTGGTGATATTAAGCTTCTCAATAGTTTTGAATTCTACCATAATATCAAAACCCAAAAAAATAAATATTTTAAATTTTATGATCTCTATTTGTAGCCTTAAGCATTCCTTTTCTTAATGCCTAGTAATTTATTATTATTTTATAACTCTTTGAAAATGTAATTGCTGTAAATGTTGCCCTTATGGTGTAAAAGGCACTGCATCTCATCGACGCAATGAGATCTAGATCGTTGAGGTAAGGAGATAATTTTTGTTTTCAGGTACCAGTCTAGGGTGATGTCAAAAAAAAATCAATGTGAAAATCTGTTTTTAACCTCCTTGAAATCAAACGAAGTGCGGTAGTCATTCAGGTGGATTTCATATCATAGACGTGGGCGACAAGTGGAAAAAGGTTACGAAAACCATTATAGTTTGTTTTAATATTATATGCTTTAATATCATGAAGATGAAGAAGAGGTAAGAACGAAGAATAATACACTTTTATATCTTAGGGGATTTTCAATAATCCCTTTAACTCGAAAAGTGAATACCTTAAATCTTATCAATTTCCTTAAGTCACATGAGAAAAACATGAATTGATAAAAAGAAAACATTTATTTTGATTTATAAACCCATTTTCCAGGAAAAAAAGCTTTACAAGTCGATCAAAACATTATGTATCGTTTATCTCTTTATTATTATTATTTGTTTTTAAATTTCCTGATTTTTTTATTAAACTGAGCTGAGTTTCTAAAATCAATTGAATTGGTTATCTGTTTTGAAGTATTTTTGGAGTCATTTGAATTTTTTTTTCTTCTTGAAATAAATATATTCAATTGCCAAAGTATTATTTTAAAATACTTGTTTTTTCGTTCAAATGTTTCAAATTAAAAAAAAAATATAAATACGCTTTACTAACTAGCAATGCATTTAAAAAATAAATTTATCATGTACCGTTATATCACATGACAATCTTGTCTTTAAAAATTGGCTAAATCATGAGGTTTTCAATAATTATAGTGTATGTCTGTGGGGTGAGTACCTGATTACGGAAAACTTTTGCAATGTGGACACAAAAATTCCAATTGTTGAAGTTTCTGATGCTGTTTTTGGTTGAAAATGATATCAAGCGATCTTTATTTCTCTCGGTAATTTCTTTACGCTTATCATTACCAATAAATGTTATTTATATTAAATTACTTTCTTGGAGGATTGAAAATCACATTGAATTATTTCAGGTACATATGTATGTACGGTTACGTCTTTTCCTTGAAATTTCGTATGTAACATATTTATACATGGATACTAATATAAGGTGGCGCGCGACAGTCAAGTGTTACACACTTTGTAGGTAAAATTGGAGGTGAAATTTGAAATACAAGTATAACATCACCATCGTTCTTGAAGATTACGCTTATAAACCAATAAACCTTTAACTTTTATGATTAAAAGGAATTAATTTAATTACAAAAAGGGGATGTTCACGAAAACGCCACAATATAATTGTCTCAAATTAATATTTAAAAAAAAATGGCTTTAAAAAAATGTTTATTTTTTTTATCGCAATTTATCGAACTAATAGGTAGGGTAGACTGGGTACGGTTGAAACAATTTTGCTTATATTGTCCATAGTATTGCTCTTTACAAGTCAAGCGATGATGAAGATGCATTAAATACAAGAGCGTGTTTCTGTCTACTAATGGGAAGTATAATTTCAGTACCCGGTGTGTTATTTTTAGTGGCAGATCAAATTTAAAAAATATATCCGATTTGTTTCAACCGTCCCCATACCAGGGGCAGTTGAAACAGTGATTGGGGTCAGTTGAAACACACGCAAATAAATCAATATTTATATTGTAAGACGTTTTATTCATTATTTATTTTTGTGTTATAAATAATTATTGCACCGCATGACAATATTAATCAGTCTACAGATATGTAATGAACAAAAACAACTAAAAACAATGGCATTAAAAAAAAACAAATCGAACGAAAATAATCTGTGAATAAACTAAAAGGAAACACTTCTGTCATTTTGATTAGTCATAAATCAAGCGGAAATCTAGCTTTGGGATCATTCCGAGTCGCAATTGTGGCAAACATAGCTAAGACCACCTTTTGTGGAGTCTTCTTGAGCCCACAGTTTACAAGTGGTGCACTGTATCCACTTTTCACCGGATCTGCTCTCTGAATACAGTGACAGACAAACAAGACAATAGCACTCGTCCTCTTTTGATGATGATTCCTGTTGCGTATTATGATTATTTTTTCCTTTAACGATCCTTCTACTTTTTCCTCCATCCAATTTTTTCTTCACTTACTTAGTTTTCATACGTTTCAACCTTATTTCATGCTTCTTTCTTATCTCTTCTTTCTCTGTTTTTTTTTAGTAGCAAGTATTTTGCAAGCTCCTGCTCCTGCTCTTTATTAAAAACTTCGTTGTGGGGTTCATATCCCATTTTCTTCTTCACCAGATGCATCTCGCTTTCGTATATATCTAATGAGCGAACAGTGGTTTAATCCATGCTTTTCCGACGCTTTTCGCAGTGAATCTCCTGCTTTAACCTCCTCATCAGCGTATGTATACCTCGACAAGTCGACCTCTTCTCTCGAAGTCTTTCTTGCGCGTACTCTCGGCATCTAGAAAACAGGAAAACTGAAAAAATATGCTGTTTCAACCGTACCCACAAAAAATGTTTCAACCGTCCCCAACCCCTCCTTTAGGTGGAAAACAGAAAATAGTAATGTTAACAATAATGGCACATTAAAACTAATCACTATATCGTGTTCTACAAGCTTCATTTCAAACACGAAATCATACTCAATAATATCGTTTCAATAGAAACCGTAATAAAAGGAAAATTCTCAGAACAAAAATACTTACTTTTGGTTATCAAAATACAATAGGACCTCCTACAAGCAACTGCACAGTGCGGCGAGCGATGCAACACTGATATTTGTGTTTGAATTTGTTGTCCACTTTCTTCGTCCCTTGGACCCTTCACCCTACCGCATACGGTTTGCAAGATATTTGCTCTATTTCAACCGTCCTTTGTTTCAACCGTACCCAGTCTACCCTACCTACGTAGTGTGTCAATTTTTGTATGTAGTGCATTGTATACGAGTTTTTGTCACTAAATCCTGAGACTAAGCCATTATATGTTAGATAATAATAATATATAATTATTAGGGAACAATATCAGTTATATCCGCCTTTCTTGCAGCATTGTGCTTGCAAGTGATTGCACAAATAACCCACGTACGCCATCGCCCCAACTAACAATCCGTTTTACGCGGGGCGAATTCTTAACCTACCTATTCCAGCCGATCACGTGTGGACATAAAATAAGAGTGAAA
The DNA here is from genome assembly GCF_059751285.1 of Brachycentrus maculatus. Taxonomy (NCBI): domain Eukaryota; kingdom Metazoa; phylum Arthropoda; class Insecta; order Trichoptera; family Brachycentridae; genus Brachycentrus; species Brachycentrus maculatus. The sequence continues at coordinate 116,772 of NW_028281983.1, forward strand.
CACAAGCGGACTAGACACGAAGTGAACAATATTAGATGCACATTTGTAGCTGAAATACCATGATGGTTTTCAAATAATTTGTTTTTCCACGTTGTGGCCTATACAGATGCCTGGGCTAGGACTCCATATGGAAGTTAGTGCTGTATAAAAATCTAGTAAGGTGATCTCCGAAATTACTATATCGATATTTCGACTTTTATTTACATTGGTTTTGTTATTTTCGAACCGGATGTTGATGAATATTCTTGAAAAGGTAGAGTATCGAAAACATTTTTTTTTACCGAATGAGAGTAAAATATTGTTTCTATTTTTTGTTATAGGGTTAGCCTCCGTATGAAATTTAAGTCTTAGTGGACCACTACTTTTTGTGTGTGTTTATACAATTTACGATACTAAATGGAATGTGCAAGAAATACATTTATTCAATACAGCTTATTTTAAAGAAGTGAAGTAAATTTAATTTATATTTTTTAAACAGTAAATTTATTTATTGCAACGTGCTAATTATATTTTTAATAACTGTTGATCAATATTTTTTACGAAAATATTGTTAGTTCGTGAACTTAACATATCAAAACAGGAAATAATAATTATTTTAAACACAAATTTAACAAGCTAAATGTGATTCAAATTTGATAGATATTGCTACATTCTTACTTTCGAGTCCACTTATGGATTACATTCTTTTTAACATCTCAATATAGATGAAGAAAAATACGGAAGTCAACATGGATGAAGACGAGTATAAGTATGAGGACGAGACGAGTATTTTTGCAGGAATAAGGACCGTCATAGGCTGGTTTAAGTGATCACTTTACACATGTATAACATTTACCAATTCTACAACCATACTATTCAAATTCTTGGAACTTCTAGATTTATTGATCAAACTCGAAACACAGTCCTTGACTCCAATAGTTTTCACTAGGGACGTCTATGGTGGGGTGAGGCATGTTTTTTTCTTATGATGTAAAAAAATACTCCTAGTTGGAGATAATCCAGATTTGTGAAGAAGTATTTGGACACACTCCAAATGTTGTAACTTATGGATTGATTAATCTAATATATATGATATTTTAATTTAATGTAACATTATCTTGGCGTTTATGTAATTACGGAAACAAAGGATAATTTCACACCGTTGATTGAGAATTTTGTGAAGTGTTGACGGGAGGGAAACCACTCCAGAAAGGAGGGTCTTGTTTACAAGTTCTTGAGCCCAAACATAAGAGTAAACCTATCGTACTCACTTACATCTACAGGTACAAGTTTCTGGAATTATTATTTACTTATCTGTTAGGACGATGAGAAGTTGTAAGGGAGGCAATCCAGAGAAAAGGCCAGCACACACTTGATCTTCATCCCTTTCTTTACATTAAATGGAACTTACACACAGGTCTAAAAATACAGTCTCTAAGGCTATAGGGGTTGGTATAATGAAAATAAACTTGTACGAATATACATTAAACCATTTTCCGCCATAAAGCTTAAATCTAGATTCAATTAAAATTTTAATGTAACTATAACTTTGAAAAAAAAATATGTTTACAGGTCTTATGATCCGTTTTAGCTATTTAGATTGATCATTTTATACACGTGATATCATTCACCACTCACCTTTGATCGACAAAGATGACAAATATGTTTAATAAAGACGAATTGAGAAGTTTCTGGTATTTCAGTGATTATCATCAATCATTGGTAGAATAGCCACTGTACCACAATTTCATACCTATTTCCAATAATGACCCGCTCAGGCTCACAGAAATACTTTGAAATTAAAATATCTGTGTAAATAATAATTACATTGATATTTTTTTGATAAAAAATAAATAAATACATGTAAATATATATATATATATATATATATATATATATATATATATATATATATATATATATATATATATATATATATATATATATATATATATATATATATATATATATATATATATATATATATATATATATATATATATATATATATATATATATATATATATATATATATATATATATATATATATATATATATATATATATATATAAATATTTATATATATGTGTATATATATATTTATATATATAAATATATATATATATATAAATATATATATTTATATATATATATATATATATATATATATATATATATATATATATATAACGTGGTAATATTTTCCTTTTGAAAATTAAGTGTAAATAATATGTAAAGTGGGTGTATAATAATAAAATAAACAATGTGTTGCTTTGTAATTAAAGTTTATTCTTAATTTATCTTTATAATAATTTTTATATCTATCTATCTATCTATCTATCTGATTCTGACAGTTAATAATATTATCGTAAGTCTTTTGTTTTCTCCTGAGCGACGCATGCGGCATCTGGTGGTTGAACTGTTTTATGTAGGTACTTTTTGTAAGTACTTAATAAAATGTATAGGTAGGTACCTAGTTATTTTATTACATCTCCCCCCTTGGGGATGAAAATTGATAGTAAAATTTTCACTCGTCCTCCGGATCATCTTCTTGTATAAGTTTAGTGATATAATAATTTTTATTTTTTTTTTTTCGTTCTTTTTTTTTTCTTTCTTTTTTTTTTCTTCTTGACCCTTTTAAAGTAGACACAGTTTTTTTTCAATCCATTTGTTTTTTTCTTTTGAATTCCTTCATTTTTATTCTGATCTCTTAAATTATCTTCTAATTTAACTAAATTTACAACTTTTAATTCTTCATCTGCATTTTCATTCGAGTTTAATACTGAATTCCTGCTTGGACAATCTACTTCTAAATTCTTCTTTCCTGGAGAATATTTTATTTTATCTTTCGTAGAAGTTTTTTCTACTTTATTTTTATTTTCATTTTTCAAGCACTGTTTCTGTGTTATTTGTATGTCTTTATTTTTATTCTTATCTTTTAAATTATCTTGTAATTTAACCAAATTTACAACTTTTAATTGTTCATCTGCATTTTCCTTCGATTCTAATACTGGATTCCTGCTCATACAATCTGCTTCGAAATTTTTCTTTTCTGGAGTATATTTTATTTTATATTTTGTAGAAATTTTTTCCACATTATTTTTATTTTCATTCTTCAAGCACTGTTTCTGTGTAATTTGTAAATCTTCATTTTTATTATTAATCTTATCATCCTCCTTTGTTTTAAACCAGCACGTTGCTTCAGAGTGATATCGAGTTCCCTTATTTAAATTTTCACAAATCTTACATGGACTTTTATCTTTAATTTTATCACTAGTTCTTAGATTTCCACGTCTTCTTTGATTATCTTTTAATCGTTTTCTTTGATCATCTTCTAATTTTTCTCTCTCACTCCGAACATATTGTAGTAATTGTTTTAATACATCTAATGTTTCATAATCCATTTCCATATTAACAAAATTGTCGTTTTATAACGTGGTAATATTTTCCTTTTGAAAATTAAGTGTAAATAATATGTAAAGTGGGTGTATAATAATAAAATAAACAATGTGTTGCTTTGTAATTAAAGTTTATTCTTAATTTATCTTTATAATAATTTTTATATCTATCTATCTATCTATCTATCTGATTCTGACAGTTAATAATATTATCGTAAGTCTTTTGT